>NC_142517.1:163760000-163877500 GCF_057876585.1 Rhinolophus sinicus | reverse complement strand
TATGTACAGACTAGTTGATGATCCTTCCAATACATACACTGAATCAGAATTTCAAGGGAGGCGGGGATGTGGATCTGGAGAATCTGTACTTTTAGAAGTTCCCCAGGTGATTCTAATGTGCAGCCATGGTTAGCTGGGAACCACAGATACACAGCTTACCAGCTGCTCTTCATCTCCATGGAAACAGGCAGACGAAGCAAGCATTAACTGTGGCATGAAGTATTTAAGCTAATGTGAGTTTGCTTTTAATTACTAGATTTGCATTTGTCATTATAACCCTTTAGTGGTTATCTTCTCCTTGGCCCCATGCCTAAGATTTGGGTAGCTTGCACCAGGTGAACACTAATGCTTTTGGTTGTGGAGTTTTACCTAGGCTTTATCAATTATGCGCTAAAAAATCATGTTAGAACCCAAGTCATTTTTTTCTTAGGGACTCATACACTAAAAATAATGGTATACAAAAATAATGCATTTAATTCTAAGTATAAACAATGAAATAAAATATAGAACAAGATATAAAAAAGTATAAGTGCCCAGGTGTACATTTAGAAACATTATGTACTAAGCCTAACTGCTATAAACTGTGTTTAACTCTGGTTTTCCTTACTGAGACTAAATAGGAAAACTAGTGTATCTGATTTTATTTATAACCAGAATTCTTTACAGCTATGCATGTTTTCAAAATCCTTCTTGCTTTAAGGCTTTAGAAATAAGTATATTTTTCCTGCAACTTCAGACATCAAAAGCCTTTTACAATCTTATAGACTTTCATGGAGAAATATTAATAATAATAATGCAATACATGCAGTTTCCTCTCTATATTTCTGGTTCTAATTGCTTTTTTTCCTGCTCTCTTGCAATAGAAATATCTAATTTTTTCCACAGAGTTTTCTTGGTGTCTTCTCAGTTTCTTTTTTCCTGCCAAGAGCAGCCTCTCGCTTGAATGGACCCTCGTTTCCCAACTTTATGCATGAGGTTTGGTAAAATCCTGTGATGCTATCTTTTGTTTATTGTCATTAATAATAATGATGACAATAATAAATATCTTAATACATTCTTTGAACACTGTTTAATTTCATCTTTTCGAATCAGGAAGGGTTCCCTTGGCAACCAAGTTATGTCCTCTTCCCTGGCTGGCATGATCCTGGTGTAAAAGTTATACGATACAAACTAGCCAAAGATTATGTTTAAATTAACTCATCATTTCAAATAATTTACAACATACTTCAGACCTATATATTTCTGTGAGAAAGGAACAAAACATTTTTTGCTGTCTAAGCATTTAAAAACAAAAATAAAAAAAATAATTAAAAATTATGGTTCTGATGGGAAGAGAGAAACTGTGTATACATGGTCCCTGCTTTGGATGGGGGATTAGGAACTATTTATTTATCTGACTTGCAATTTTGCTATTACTTCCCTGAGTATTTGCTTTCCCATTTCAGGGGAGGAGGAGTCAAGCTGAGTGTGAAATGAACCTGTGTATGTGCGCGTGCACCCAGGTGTACCTTGGGGGAAGATGAGCAGTGCTGTTTGGTAGCTGTTATGCATTGAATGTTTGTGTCCCCTCCAAGTTCATATGTTGAAACTGTATCCCCCAATGTGGTGGTTTTAGAAGGTAGGGAGGGCCTTTAGGAAGTAATTAGGATTAGATAAGGTTGTGAGGTGGAGCCCTTCTGAAGGGGATTGGTGTCCTTGTAAAGTCAGGAGAGCACTTGCGTCCTCTCTCTGCTCTCTATCATGTGAGGAAATGGTGAGAAGGCAGCAGTCTGCACCCAGAAGAGGTCTCTTACCAGAACTCCACCATACTCGTGCCCTGATCTCGGACTTCCGGCCTCCAAAAGGTGAGGAATAAATGTCTGTTGTTTATAAGCCCCCCAGTCTATGGTATTCTGTTATTACTACCCAAACCGACAAAGACCGTTGCCTTATACTCACTCAAATCATACAGGTGGACCTAAAGAAATGATTCCTTGTTTTCATAAATAACTTTAGTTTTCCTTGCTTGAATCAAATTAAATTATTCAGAAAGCATTTTCTGGGTAAAATGAAAATCTGGAATTCAACCTCCTTTCTTAGTGGGCTTGAATAAGCAGGAGGATGAATGAAAAAATACTTCTAATCTATAGTGGCTTGTTACGGAAATGTAAAAGAGAAGAGTACACATTAAAATTTTTTTGTTTTGTTTTATGAAACATAGTAAAAGTGGTATTACACATATTCTGGAAAATTTAGCAAATTGCAATAAAACAAAAAGTAGGGGAAAAAATTAAACTTAAGTTCCATCTCTTAAGGACAAGCACAGTAAATATTTTGAAATATTTTTCTTTTTCTAGGATTAGGATTTTTTTAAAAAAATAAATTGTATAATTCGGAAAGGCCTTATAAGAGTTAAAAGCTTTAGAAAAGTCATTTCCTTGCTAATATATTGATATTTGGTAATGTATATTTAAAGGTAAAACATAATAAAAGGACATGGTATAACTTTAAGTCAAGATTGCTAACTGTTATGTTGTCCTTTAGTTAACTACAAAATTTACCCTTTACCTGAGATACCACGTCTGGAAAGCTATCTTCAAGGGATATGTGAACAGCCGAAAGAGAGACTCAAAGATATTTTTCACAGAATTTCTTACTGGGAAATTGTTAGCTAATGGTATCATATCCATATGATCTAATACTACACAGCTACTAAAATTATGTATTTATGAAGATTTTAAAAAATAATATAGGAAATGGCTATGAACCAATGTTAAGCAAAAAAAAAAGCAGATTTCAAAGTTTTGTGTAAAATATGATCTCAATTATGTTTTTACAAAGTAGAAGAAATGTGTTACCAAAACATGTCATCAAACACCTAGAGTTGTTACATGAGTGCTTAGATTATGAGTAAATCTGATGTTTTTCCTATAATTTTCTGCATATTCCAACATTTCCTACAATAAATATGTATTTCTTTTATAACTGTATTTTTGAAAATAAAAACTAGAACACAAACTATTACCTTGCCCCATTTTCTGGGAACCATACTTGGAACACAAAGGAAGAAGTTAATAGCACCAAGCATCCCTTCCTCAGAACATTTCCTGTGTTTCTAATCACATGGCAGCTGTTTGCTCGATAATAGTCTGCTCTGAGGTTTATAGAAGCCACATATTTTAATTGAGTGCTTTGAAGAGACTTAAGAACCACATAGAAAGCAAAGTAGGGGCCCTCTCTCTGGCAGCTAGCTTGTAACACAGTTTGAAATGCTTTTCAGGGATGCTTACAGCCCTCCCTGTTAGTACCCACCTTTCTCAGGAATCAGCAACCCAGAAACAGGGCTCCTGCAAGCCTGGGCAGAAAAACTCATTTATGGAGGAAGCCTCACGGGACCAGCGTTGGCCGGAGCTGTGCCCTCTGCGCAAGGCTCTTTCTTCATCGAGGCTGTGCCCTTTCCCACGCTTACAACAATAGGACTCCAGAAGCTGGCAAGGTGTTTTTTTTTTTTTTTTTTCACTTTCCTCCTGGGAAGGTGGAGCTTAAAAATGACAACCATTTTTGATTGTGCAAAAGGTCTGATTTGGTGAAGCCTCATCTCTGGGCGAGGCCTGCCTACCCTTTTACTGTTCACCATGAAATTTTCCCTGAGGGCACATCAGTGGCTTCAAAAGGCCTTTCCTTCAATTACAAAACCCAAAAGTAGGAACCTGGGTTTTTCCTCTCCTTGGTGGGGGCAGGTGGTCAAACTGAGGGAGGGACTTACACCACAAACTATTAATGGTATTAGTGTAATAAAAAAGAAAATATTCATTTTTCTCAAGGGGCTGGCTGTGAGGGAGGAGATGAGGGGGTCATGGAAGAAAGGGGGTACAGGGCCTGGCTGGTCCACGTGGGACATGCAGGTCTTCTGACACTTGTGATAAGGTGGACGTCATCTGATCAATTTGGCAACGTTACTTCAAAATAGGGAACGTCACAAAGTCTCTGATTAGGCGAGATGCTGGATGCTCTCCGAGTTGGCTTGGGGATTGGTATTTAGAAGGCAGGATTCAAGGGCTGGTTGTCATTTATGTATCCTTCCTCATTACAACAGGAAATGAACCAACCATAAACCACCACCAATGACAAAGGTGCTTGTATGTCTGTGTGAGGCGGCAGGCACTCCTTGCGGCGTTGAGCTATGGGGCTGATGCGTTGCTCCTGCTGAGCTAAAGCAGCAGTTGTTGATGAAGAGTCATTGGTAATTCATCATAGATTGGGGCTGTGCTGTGAGTGGAACTAGATGCTGGATTCCTGCCCTCGCCACCTCTCCTCACTGGTTTGCCTCAGCCCTGCCCCCTGGAATCTACTTCCCTCCTGCCTTCCCCCACCATGCTTTCCATTCCAGGCCAGTCTTTCATCTCTAGGAACTTATTTTTCTGTCTTCTGGGAAAGACTCACCTGAAACCAGGGTGAGTCTTTAGCTGCTTGGCCCTTATCCCACCCCACCTGCTAGATCTCCATCCTTACCTCGTCCTCACCTCCTTGTTCCTCCTGTCTGTTCTCAAACCCAGTGTCAGCTCCGTTCCCTACTCCAGTACCAGAAAGGGCTTCCCTGGGGGACTCAGAACTTCATTTGCATTTATTTCCTCTTCATTAAAAGGGATAGGGAAAAAGACTTAATAGTTATAAATTTCAAAATGAAATGAGCTTTAAAGTTTTTCTGATTATAAAAATTTTGCATTCTCGTAATAAAAAAAAATTGGAAGAATACAGAAAAATTGTAAGGAAAAAAATAAAAAAAATCCACCCCATTGATAACCATAACCATGATTATCATTTTAGTGAACATTCTTTGTTACTTGCTCCTTACTCCACTGCCCTCCCCCCAAAAACTCATTCTTTTCTAAATTTTCAAATGGGAATATACTATATGCCATGTTCTTTTTAAAAGTGTTTTTTAAATTTTAGAAACCTTAATCATTTATTCTTTAATCTGTTTTATATTCAACAATGTGTCTGAAAATTTTTTCATATTGGTAAATATAGAACCACATTGTTATTTCTGTGATTGTATAGTATTTACACAGTGTGGTATATCTTATTTAAAAACACTTGATAGATATTTAATTTCAATTTATATTATTAATAGTAGTCTATTTTTATTATTAGTAGTAAAAGAAGTAATAGAATAAAAATATGAGGAACAAGATTTGCAGACTTTCTCAAATATCTTGGTTACATAAATTTCTAGAAGTTGAATCACTGGGTTGAAAGTATGTTCATTTAGTATTTTGACTTATATAGCTAAATTGCTTTTCATTGAGTTCTTTTATTTTTTTAATAAACTCCAATAATGGGAAAGTTTTTGGTGCCACCCAGCTATCCTTTTGTGATATGTTTCAGAGTGTACAAAGTTGATTTATTATTTTCCTCTGAAAGACAGAAGTATACAGCAGCTTTTCCTACAGTATTGGTAAAGAAATTAAGTACATGCTTGTAGGCAAGTTGATTTACCTTTTTGGGGTTCTGTATCTCATCTGTGCAATTCAGTGTTGGATTAAATGTACTCCAAGATCTCCTACATGTTTCAGATTTTATAGTTTTATGATGCCAGGGGGGGAAAAAAGCAGCAGACAAAAATCTTACTGTTGCCTGACTTATTTATTTTATTTTTATTTTTTCACTGTTCCAATTGGAGTTTTATTTTAGTTATAAATTAATTTGAGAATGATTAACAACTGTCCAATATTAAGCCTCCCCATTCTATCATGAAGTGGTTATTGGATGTCATGAAAATAGTACATGTGAAATGGATAATATCCCTTTTTGCCTGCTGTCCACACTTTTCCCTCAGCCCCTAATCCAGGACTTTTTGTCCCCAAAGTGCCTGCCTCATTTCTAATAGTGTTCGTGTACTTTGATATATGCGAATATAAGCAAAGATAACATGTGTGCATATAATACACATAAGCATATACATATATGTTTGTATGTGTGTATGAGTTGTGCATGCTCTCACACATGCAGTTTTGCTCATTGCTTCTTACCGGTAACTTGCCTAATGAGAATGCTGAGGCATTTTATTAAACCTTGATTGAATGTCTAGGTTCAAAGGAATTCCACTGCTTATTTCAGTTTCACTCAGGCAGCCTCTCTGCTGAACTTCTATAGTCCATTGTACTCAGTTTTTCTGCTCCCTTGCCTAGTGGGTGTCTTGAACTTGATGTGTCAAAACAGAGTTCCTAATGTTTCACACACCCTTTCATACCTGCTCCTCTCAGTCTCCCCCATTTTGGTAGGTGGCAACTCCATTCTCCCAACAGACACCTGGGTGTCCTCCTTGCTTTCTCTTTCTCTCACACTGGCCAATTCTGTTCTCCCTGCAGACATGTCCGGTACCTGGCCATTCCCGCCACCTTCACAGCTACCGTCGTGGTCTGAGTCCCCATCGACTCTCACCTGGATAATCACAGGAACCTGCAAAGAGGGTGCCCTGACGCCTCCCTCATTTATTCTCCATAAAGCAGTCAGAATGATCTCTGAACAAAAAAAAAAAATAACTTTATTGAGGTATATTTTATAGACCAGAACATTAACCTGTTTTAAGTATACAATTCAATAATTTTTTAGTGCATTTACAGGATAGGATAGTGCAACCCTCACCAAGATCCAGTTTTAGGACATTTCCATCACTTCCCAAACATCCCCCAGGTCAATTCCCATTTTTCACCCCATCCCCAGGCAACTACTAATCTGCTTTCTGTCTCTATGGGTTTGCATATCATGTGGAACTCAGAAGTGAGGGCCCCCTGTGGCACTGCTGGGTGGAGAGTTAGTCATAGGGAGACATGAGAGACCAGGTCAGGGATTTAAAAAGACCTGCGGCACCTACACACCCACACGCAACCTGTCCATAATTTCCTTTGCTCCCCAGTCAGCAGGCAATGAGGATTCAGCAGGCTGACTAAAGGGCCTGCAGGATTTAGGGAAGGGACTTAAACAGACAAGCAGGCCAGTGTGTGTGTGAGACATGGGTGGGTGGGGGGGCCTGTGGTGAAGCAGAGAGCTCAGGCCCTGTCCCACTGTCGCCCTGTGGGGAGGTAGGCTCAGGATTTTGCCAAATCTTCTGACTTGAAGAGTAGTCTGAACTCTGAAGTCTATGTGAAATCTTGTGTTTAAAAAATATTGACAGCAAATTAAAACCTTCTTTTAGTCATTGCACTAAATGCACTACATGGACAAACAGAATGGGCATGAGACTGTATCTACACTCTCTGGTAGGGTGGAATCTGTCAGTTAGAATAAAGTCATCCAACTGTGCTATATCGTACTACAGCCCCTCCCTAGTCTGCACGTTTTAAGGTGTCTTTTCCCCTCTAAGACTGTCCTTAAAATCTTGTGCCCTCTGCGTACAATTCTCCTGATTGCTGGGTTCCTAGGCATGGTAGTTGGACTTGGCAGGCAGTTACTTAGAATTTCTACTCAAGTGCTCTTTTGAAAGCACTTTTTAATTAAAAAGTTAGATCCTCAAGATTTACCAAGTACCTGGTTAGCCTGCAGTTAGTTCCATTACAAGCCTAGAGAAAAACGTCTGTAACTGTTTGTTGGTTTATGTTCTTATTTAGTTTTAAGGACAGACAGGGACACAAGTAACCACCACTGACCGAAATAAAGAGTGATGGCTAGAGGTGTTTGCAGTGAAATATGTCTGGCCCTGAAGACCGCAGGGACCTCAGGCTGCAAATGGGCAGGTGAAGGGATGCTCAGTAATCTCACTAGTCCAAGGTGGACAAAAAAGCAGTTGTCCCGACAGTCACAGGAGCTGAGAAAGATGGGGCGGTGTCTAAAGGGAAGACTCACATTGTCCTGTCTGTGGACTAAATGAGGTAACTACCTACATCAGCACAGAGCAAGAATGATACACAGCCAGAACAAACGTTTTTTGTGTCTCAGAAAAGATGGAAAGTAGTGTTTAAACTTTGTTGCCCATAGGCACATTAGCTCTTTTAGGACTCTTTTCTAGAGTAAGTGTTGGTGGAATATTAGCATCTCAAAGAGAGTGTTAAAGAACACATATACTTTGTCTCCTCACTTAATTTTTCTTTGGAGTAGTAGATACTGTGGAGTAATAGATACATTTTATGGTAACCATTATTGGCAGAGTGGTTAAGGGTGTGGGCTCAGGACTTGGTCAGACTTCCCTCCAGATCATGGCTCTACCACTTACTATTTCTGCGGTCTTGGGAAAGTTTTTTTTCACCTCTGAGCCTCAGTTTACTCATCTGAAAAATGGGTATGGTAATGCTTACCTTATAGTGTTGATGTGAAGATTAAGTGCAATAATCCAAGCTCTGCGCCTGGCATATAGGAACAGAAACAGGCTGAGGGGTGGATCAGGGTATATGGAAAAATGGGGTGTGAGCATGCAGCCCCAGGTGGAGAGTTTGATGACCTTAGACATATTAATTGTCTATTTTCCTCAAAAAGTAGCTCAGACTATCTGGGCAGTTTTATTCTTTATAGTATCTCCTCTTTTACCCCAGTTGTAAAATGCCGAGGACAGAAATATTAGGGAATTTAGAACTAGCTTGTTGAGATATTTAGTATAGACACATTAGCCGTTAGTGATTTCCCCCAAAGTTGAAGGTTATCATTTTTCTACTCTTAAGAAATAATGGTCTCTTGGAATGTGCAAGTAAATTAGTCATATGGTGCCCTGAGAATTGGTCTCTGTAATACATCCTGGTCTCTGAAAAAGAGCTGCCGTTGTATAATGGATTTTAGAAGTCTCCAAAGCTGGTTCAACTAACGTATTTGTTAGTCTAATAAATGATATTGCTCTTGTCAAGATTTTTCCATATAGCACAATTTAATAGAGGAATCAATAGATTTTCAGACATGACAAAAGGGCCTGGGTGTGCTTTGATGGGAGACACAAAGTCTCTTGTTCTAATAAAGCCAAAATGGAAAAAAAAAAGTTTTTTCTCCTCTCTTTCAAGTGTATTTTTATGAAGCTAAAATATACATACCGCTTTCTCTAGGAAAATATTTGTTTATCGATATTTTCTCCCACAGTGTTTTTTTCACTCTGTTATTACACATGAATATGCATTTTGTTTTCATCTTCCTCCTTCCCCTTGTTTGATGAGCTGTCACTAGCACAGGTTTCTTCAGGGAAGAAACTCAAGTCTGAAGATATTTTGATGCATTGGGTCTATGGAATATTTCTTTAGAAATATTTTTAGAAATGTTTTGGGCAAACATTGGCACCTACCTATGTTTCTTCTCATCATAACTTTTTTAAAGGCCCTGCAGTAGTTTTGGACAGTGAGAGGCTGTCTGCTCCAGCAGCTCCTGTGTTAACTGGTATATTAAGGAGGTTTTAGGGTTGTGTGTACCGTCCCCTGAGCCCTGCTGCCATATTGGTACCTTCGCAGACTTTAGTTAATGGGTTAAATAAATCTCTTTTGGAGTTATTGAAGTTGCATGGAAGGAAACTGCTTTGATGTTGAGAATATTAGAACATCTGTGTGTCTCTTCCTCAGCCAGAACATTTAGTTTATGCCATGGAATGTGTTATTTGGAGGATGTCTGAGCTTCACGGCTCCAGGGTCTGCCTATTGGGAGAAACAATTTGCTGACATTGTCCCTTAGTAGTTATCCCGAAATAACACCGTCTTCAAATAGGAACCCAAGCATGGGTCAGAAAATGACTGTTGGGGACAATTTCTATCAAACTGATGAGAGGCTGCTCTTTGAAAAGCTTACTAAAACAGCTGAGCTTATTGGTCATAGCTGTCTTTTGAGACAGAAATAGTCTCAGAACATTTCTAGAGAGAAGACAAATGAGTCATCGATGTGTTAGGGGAGCTAAAATTGACTGTAGAGATTAGCTGTGTTTGAGAGGAATGGTTTGCAACTTGACTACATGTTAGAATAATCTGGTGGGCTTTTAAAAAACGTCAGGGTTTGGCTTTCTCCCTACAGATTCCTGATTCAGTTGGTCTGGGGTGGGGCCTGGCCAACAGTTTCTTTCTCCCTTTTTCTCCTTTTCAGGTGATTCTAATGGGCAGTCAGGCTGAGAACCAGGAGGCTAGAGCTGTGCTGCTCAAAGTGCGGCTCCTTGGCCAGCAGCGGTACCACACTGGAATTTGTTAGAAATGCATTTGGGAAGGGGGCCCCAGGAGGTGGATGTTTTCAGCTCTCCAGAAGATTCTGGAGCCTTACCCTGGATTCTCAAATGTTAGCATACATCAGAATCACCTGGAAGGCTTGTTAAAGCACAGGTTGCTGGACTCCACCCTCAGAGTTTGTGATCAGTGGGTCTGGGGTGGCACCTGGGAATATGCAGCGGGAACAGGCTCTCCGGTGCTGCTGGGCCGTGGTCCACACGGGGAGCAGCCTTAGTCCAGACAAGGCCTGGGGACTTGGACTGTTTCTGAATATGCTGCAAAGGGGGCTGTTTTACGACATTAGGATCTCAGCTCTCATACAGATGGACTCACAGAACAACTGCTTTGGCTCAGACTGCCCTCCTCCCCTGGCCACCTTTTCCCAGCAAGGCTGCAAAGCATGGAATAAAACTCCAAAAGTCAAGCTTTATCACAGATGATAGCCGCTGCTTTGACTGTTTTCACTAAGACACTTTGCCAGTTTTATCAAGGTAAAATGAATTAACTTAAAAGATTTTCCCCCTCCTCTGTATTGAATGGTTGTTTAAATGTATTAGGCAAATTGATGGAAGGTTTTGCTTGTTAGACACACTTTATAGTAGAATCTGTTTTTGCCTCAGTCATAGGAGTAGAACATAAACTAATATCTTTAGGTAAATAGAAGTAACGTGTTTTTTTTTTTATTTCACTGATATTTAAGACAGGGCTTCTCTATAGATATTTGGGGTGGAGGTGAGGGGAGGGTGAAGAGTTCTCTAGATGATTCTGCTAAAACCCTCAGGTGATAAGAATTGCTTTGGAGCAGGGGTCGCAGACTGAATGGTCTCCAGAACCGGGTGTCAAGGAGCCAGGTGCTGGGGCCGTGGGACCTATGCCCGTCTGCAGAAAGCAGCCATTCTCCGTCTCTGGCTGATTCTGGCCAGGTGGCAATACTGCACAGTGTGGCCAGAGCTTCTGGTTTTAAAAGGAAAGCCAAGAATATTACTTCTCTTCTGAGAAATTTCCTGACCTTTGAATGTGGGCAACACATTTTTAAAAATGTAAAAAACTTGTGATGACCAAATAAAACACACTTGGGGGCAACCAGTTTGTGACCTCAGGGTACCCCTCTCTAACATCCCTCTAAGAGTCATTCAAAGTGAGTTCTATTCAGAGTAACCTAAGACGTATACCCAGTTTCCTGGGTTTGCTTTCTAGCATTGTGCTTCCACAGATATCAGGGCAATAGGGCAAATGTGATTGCACACTTATTAAAAAGGATAATTTAAATATCTCAGGCTCCAGCTTACATGCTTCCAGATAATCATTCTTGGTATAACATGTTTCTTTGGAAATGGAATTTGGATGCCTTTCAATATTTAATGCATGGAATTAGTAAGATGGGGGTTGGAAAAGTTTCAAACTCCATAGAAGACTCTCCACAAAAGAACATTCAAAGCAATAACTAAAAATCTCAGTGGTATATGCTTCAATTATTGGATCTTGGGTATTCAGGGCTGACTACATCTTCCTGCATATTGAATTATTATAGCATTAAGTTCCTGTAACATTTAGGAAATAGATGGCTGAGAAGTGACTGAAAAGAGAAATTTAAAAAGCAGGCATCACATTCCTTCTTATTATGTTTATCTGTCCTCTCAAGGACAGAAGAAGTGCTTTCCATCTATTTAAATCTTGGCCTGGCATAGCCAGCCCTGAGGTGCTGGTGGCTTCCTTGGTCTCGGTGGCACACCTGACTTTGCACTGATGCCCGCAGACCCTCCGTTTCATTAGGAATCTGCTGTCGAGTGTGCTCCTTCCTGTCTTGTGGTAACTGTTTTCTCTGCTGTCAGCTGACTTTGTCGATAGCTTTGTAGTTGTACATTGTCTGAAGCTGCTGACAGTGTGGAGAGGCATGAACAGAGTATAATGGGAGCGCTGTGGTAACCCCATTTCATTCCCTTTATGTGTTGAATTTCAGTTTTCGTGGCTTCTGAAGATATGATTTGGTATGTGTTGGCTGGTCAACACAGGGAAAATTTCCAGGGATGAGATCCAAGGTCGTCATTAGTATTCCTGGAACATAAACATCGAATAATGGTTAGTGGGATTTCCCCATGGTCCACACCAGTGTATGGGAAATAGGATTCGGCTAAGATACTCACATCTGGCTAATAAGAAAGTGGTATTTTGTTTCACTCTCACTATTTGTCCTTGTATGTTTTTTATCTTGGGGTCCCTGTGGGGAAGATGGAATTTGTATATTCTTGGCTGTCTAGCCAAATGCCATCTAATCTCTCCTTAACCATGAATAAAGCCTTTACAAACAGATATATTAGAGAAATCTGAAATTGGGTAAGGATACAAGCGTGTTGCAGTTTGAAGAACAAGCATATAAAATTTCGCCTGATGTAATTTTTGTACTTTGAAAAATAACTGAGAAAAAGATAGGAACAGGCAGATCTTTAAGTAAATGATTTTAGAAAGGAGAAAAACATTATGGAAATTTTGGATTCTGACTCAAGTCCTGGTGTGAGTCTGGAATGTTCTAATCTGTTCAGCGTGAGCCACAAATAGTTTCTTAAGGAGAAAGACATAGGCTCCTCAAAGCGGCTTTGGCCTCTTGATTTTGGTGCCACAGGTAGACCCTGTTCTGATGGCTCTTCTACAGGGTGGCTGCTTAGCGACACGGATGACAATTCTAAGTCTGGTCCATGTGGTGGTGTAGCGTGTGCCAGAGTTAGTTTCTTACCATTCCTATCTACAGAACTGTCCACCTTTTGCCAACCCTGTGACCTTAGTTCTTAGCTCTCTAGCCATCAATTGCTTTTTTATAAAACTGAGGGTGATAATATTTGCCCTGTCTCATGGTGGTCAGTTGAGATAGTATATCTAAAAGTCCTTTTCAAATTGCTAAGTGATACAGAGATGTAGGGAGGTTTCAGTCCATCTATACTACAAGGATGACACACAGAACTTGGAAACTTTCCAGCCGAAATCAAAAGGTTGCAAGTGGTATCTCACGTCATTTAGGAGGACTGTCTCACGGCAGCTGGCCTCAGTGGTGAGTCAGATTTAAGTTCAGATCTTTGCTTCACCAAACGTACAACTCGATGTTTTTTGAGCCTCGCTTTCCTCATCTATAAAAATGCTACAAAGCCTATCTTACGGATTAATTGTGAGGATTAAATGAGACAATATGTATGGAAGTGCTTATACAGCTAGGTTCCCATTAGATGCTCATTAAGTGTTGATTCGCCCACTGAGTCATACACTGATAAGAGTATTCCAGAAGCATGTGCAACGTGTAAAAACGGTGTCTAAGACATCGTCAACTACTTTGCTAGCCCAGCCCAGTTCTTTTAGTAAATCTGGAGAAGACAGAATTCAAGGCCTGCTGTACAAGCAGAAGCCTCGCTAGAAGGCCCCTCCCCAATAGATATGGCATCTACAAGAGTGTTATTCCTTCTGGAAAAAGCTTTGCTCCTCCAAGCTTTGCTCTTTACAAAGCAAATATCTCCACATAGGAAACACATGAGTAGATTATTAACCATTAGCTCTTCAGCATCAATTGATTGAGCTTGAGTTAGAGGAACATCTTAGCGACAGGATAAGATTCTAAGGCCAATGAGTAAGGGGTGTTCAGTGTACTCAAAATTACTATCAAATTGCCCATAAATTCTACTACATAGAATTTTGTATGTACGTAATTAAACAACACAGTTTTTCCTCAACATTGGAATAGATCACCGTTTCCAGGTGAGTACCAGATGAAATATTTGACTTGCGTTTAGTGTTCAGGTTGTATGAAAAAATATTTATTTTTGTTCTCCAGGGTTCATAGTTAAATTTACTCAGTTTAAATGTATGTTTGATGTCACTCGCTGTACGTTACTGGATGGAGCCAGCTGACTGTATGTAGTCCCCTAGGAGAATGGGGCACCAAACAGGGTTGTTTTGAAAGATAGAGGGATCAGTCTGCATCCTGGACCCTTGTGTGGAAAGGGTGGGTCTGGGCAGAGCATCAGTGATGAGCAGCTCTGTGGAGCCAGAGGGCAGCCGGAGAACACTGGGGAAAAGGAGGGGGAGCAAAAGGCAAGATGTTGGTAAAGGCCCGTACCTAGTGAGTTTACTGGTGCTCAACCAATGACCGTTAAGTAAATCAATGAATTATGATTGTTTGCAGAAAGTTTATCCAGTTTATGCCCTCGTCAGTGAATACAAGAAGGTGTGTTTTATGGCACCTTTACAAGGATTAAACATTTAAAAGATTTTTGTGCCAATCTGATAGAGCAGCATATTATTTCATTTCTGTTTTTAATGTGCATTTAAAAGCACTAGTGCTAGTCTCTCTATTTCACAGAGTAAAAGGAAAGGAAAAACTAGCGGGTTGCTCGATCCTTGTTCTGATTTGAACCACCTCAATCTGTGCTGCTTTGATGTCCATGCCTTTCTGGGACAGTCGCTTGACCTGAGTGGGTTTGTTTGATCTGCCTGTCCCTTCAAAGCACTGGTCCCTTGGCCCTGATCTGGTCTGGTGCCGACCACGCCCTGAGCCAGCTTCTAATCCTGACCTGTCCTTTACCAGGAAGGTGCTGACGTCTCCCTAAGACCTCTGCTGAGGACATGCGGAGTCCCCACACCACTGCGCGTCTCAGGAGCCTCTTCCTCTCTCCTCTCCTTCTCTGCACCTTCCCACCCACCCTGCTGCTGCCAGCTCAAGTCCCACTTCCTTCTGGGAATGATTTCTTTCCCCATTGAATACGTGACACAACTGACCAAACCACTCATCTAATAAGTCCAAGTGTCAAGTAAATGGCACAGGTAATAATCGGCACTTTTTATAATAAAGGGTTTTGCACGTGGTAGGTACATGATGACAGGGGTGACTAGAGTCAATGGGGATTTCATCACAGCAGCCTCATTGCTGAGCTGGAGAAGAAGAGTCACAAACTCAAGGTTCAATTCAATAAGTAGTGCATTGGTGGTATAATAGCTCTGAATTCCAGTCTTCTCAGTCAGGGACTCACCACCTATCCTATGGCAAACAGTTAAATCTCCTCGGCTTGGTTTTTCTCTTCTGTGAGACCAAGACTCTGCATGGTAACCTCGGAAGGCTGGGTTGCCTGGATGACACTCCCTCAGGCCCTGCCGAGTGGCTAAATTAAAGGACTGGTTTAAAGGAAGTCAAAAAGAAGATGAAAATGACAGTACCCAAAGAAGCCCATGACTCAATTGAAGTTGCCCTGTTCTGAGGAATTAGAAGCCATGATCTATGATTTGAGTATAAGTCAGGGAACAATTTTGGTCTAACAACTTCAAATATATTTACAACAGTCTTTCCCCCATTTCAACCCTCTGCTTTTTATTCTATAAACTTCCTTCTCTATGTCTAAAGAAATTTTGCCTAAATTCCTTGAGGGTCTGACCCTTGCTGAGCTTTAGTTTATGTTCTTTTGTTCTTGTACTTGACATTATCTCAAATAGTCTTGTAAAATCTTGCTTCTGCTCCCTTCAGAATTTTATATTCCTCAATGAGGCATTTCCCCCCCTTCCTTCAGAAAAATAGCTACATTATTTTACTTTTACTTTTTTAAATTAATATAGATAAAAATTTTGAGTTCCTTAAATGGTATAGATGCCTTTCCTGGCATTATTGCTGTGTACAGGATAACCTAAAATAAAGTGATTTGAGTTGACATTTGGCAAGACTGTATTAAACCCGGTGATGGCTGTTGAAATGCCTGAGAGGACTGCCTGGAATGAAGCTGGTCGTCTGGTCTCAGGGAAACCGAGGGAGCCTAAAGTGGCCAGTGGGCTGCTTACCAGTCTGTTGTTCTCTGTGGATGAAAGAAGCACTGTGTCAATACGTAGCACTTTTTCTCATGTATTCATTCATTCAATAGATGTTTCCTAGCTCAGGTGCAAATGGGTATAGCTTGTTTTCAGGGGAAGATGAACAGATCAGAACTTGAAAAATAGCAGCTATTCGTTTAAGAACTATTTTTTCGGGGTCTGTGCTGTGCCAGGCCCTGTGCTAAGAGCAAGGGATACAGAAATACAGGACACAATTCTTGCCCTGCAGAAGTTCATTGTCTGGTAGGGGAGATGGACAAACTAAGAATCAATTATAAAAGAGTGTGACAAATGTTCTCGTAGGGGTCAGAACTGTGAGAGGCATGGGACCTCGGGAGTTAAAGAGGAAAACCTGGAAGAACTGGTGTTTAAACCAGGGAAGGCTACGGTGTGTTTATGGAAGGGAGATAGAATGGGGGATGGGAGGGAAGGTAACACATGAATGTGGTAGTTTCCTATTACTGCTGTAAAAGATTATCACAAATTAAATTTCAAGTCCCTTAAATGGTACAGATTATTAAGTGACTTAAAAAACCCACGAATTTTAGAGGTTTGAAGTCTGAAGTGAGTCTCCTTGGAATAAAATCACGGTGTTGGCAGGGTTGTGTTCCTTCTGGAAGCTCCAGGGAATAATCCACTTCCAGCTTCTAGAAGTCCCCTGCATTTCTTGGTTCACGGCCCCCTCCTCCATTGTCAAAGCCAGCAATTGCATACACACTGCTCCCCTCACCTTTGCTTCTATCATTCCCCTTCTGACTCTGACTTCCCTTGCCTCCCTCTCTCACTTATAAGGACCTTTGTGATTATATTGGGCCCTCCTGGATAATTCAAGATAATTTCCCCATCTCAAAATTATTAATTTAGTCACACCTGAAAAGTCCCTTTTGCCATGTAAAGAACAGAACTACAGGTTCTAGGAATAAAGATGGAGATATCTTGGGGGCGGGTGGCACTATTCTTTCGCCACAGTGAGCAAAGGGCATTTTGAGAGAGAGGAGAAGGGACCCCAACCTGAAATTATTTGAATATACTTTGAGAGGTTTAGTGCATAGTTTGAAAGATAGCAGTAGAACAACTCAAGTCTAAAGCCTTTACCTCCTTATACATTAATCTGAGTTTCATGTTGCAGCTGTGAAACCTCATTAATGGTCCCATTCAAGGGAAGAGCAGAGCCACCATTTGACAGTTCTTGGTAAAGAAAAATACAAATTAGGACAGGGTTATCTCCTATAATGAAGCTACATGAAACTGTACTTTAAGAAACAGTGTGGATTCAGAGATAAGTCTTGAGTAATTGTGGGAAAGCCTGTTGCGGGAACTCACTTTACCTTGCTTAAGAACTGGCCTATCTCAGTTGGCTTCTCTTCCTGCTATTCTCTTCAAGTTTGTACTTTAGAGTAATAACGTGCAGGTGTGCCTCTTTATCACCTTCCCTGTCACTCAGCCCAAATTGGGGAAGCTGGTGCCACCCCTGAATCAGCACAGGCCTGGCTAGCCAGTGTCAGCTGTGCCTGACCCAACTGCTCTGTCAGCTTTGGCAGCAGCAACCAACAGGGCATTTCGGGTCCCACAGATCTCTCTGCAGAGGTGGAGACGGGAGTAGAAAGGATGGTGGATGCTTGCTCCAATGGAGTGGGACATGGATGAAGGACGTCCCCAAGCTGCTATGCAGTCTGCTCTTGGTGGCTGAAAATAAAGGTTTAGCGGCTGCAGTGGGTGGAAGGGTGTAACTTGCTTATTTTTAGAATTAAACTCAGAGAGTTGATGATGAGACTTTGATAGAAAAATGACTGATGAACTGATTTCAAAGCTTCTACTACGTTTGTCTTATAAGTGTTTTAACATTTACTACAAAAACATTTTAATTCGTATTACATTTGCAAACCAATTAAAAAAGAAAGTCCAAAACAAAAGACATTTTAGACATCATGCATGCTTAATACAGTCCTTTAAGATAGGTTAAACAGTGCCCTCCAGTCAGATGTGTTTACCCAGGTCCCCCATTTGTTTTCTTGTCAGCCTTGCCCATGTTGAACTGACGCCCCGTAGATGGTTGCAATTGATGCTGGGGGTTTTCAGCAGTCTGTGTAAGTATGGGACCGGTGCTTCCCTTTGTAAAATTTGTGCTTGGCCAGTGTTATTTCTTTCTTGTTGGCATTCCAGATTTGTTCCTACTCTGGCTTGCCTTTGGATCCTGAGCCCTTCCTCTCCCTTCTATGTAGGGGACAGGCATTGCTGCAGCGGGGCAGGAAAAGCATGAACGCAGATGTCTTGGGTGTGAGGCTGCATCTAGCCTCTGCCACTCACTCATGGTGCAGATGTGAGCAAGTCGTATGGCTGCTGTTTGCTGAGCACCATCTGTGTGCCTGAGTCCAGGCCCACCTCACATCAGGCAGTCATCTCCACCACGCTGTCCTGTCACAGATGGACAAACAGAAAGTAGAGACATACTGAGTCCTCATGGCTCATGGGCGATGGAGTCTGGCCCTGAATCCAGGGGTTTCTGATGGGGAGGTTTCTTTAGGGGGAGGGCTGGGTAGTGCACAGTCAGGGTGGCTGTGGGCCCTTAATCCCTCCTTTGGGAAAAGTTCTACTGTCATCTGTTTGATAATTAAGAATTTATTAGGTAAAATGTTTGAAGCTGAAAAGATATTGACAATTTTTACTCCATTATGCCTTCCTAAGTTATGTAAGCTCCTAGAGACTCTTTGTCTGCTGTAAACTCAGGATAATAATAGTATAATCCTTGCAGAATTGTTGGAAAGATTATATGAAGTAAAACAAGTGAACCATCTGGTATAGGATGGGACCTCCCACACCAATTAGTTCTCTTCCACCTTATCATACAAAGGCTTTTGTCTAAGGTACGGCTCAACTGCCTGGGGCAGAACTGAACCATTTATTTGGATATTTTTACATTATTTTTAATAGTGGCTAATTAATTCAACAAATATTTGTTTAGAACAAACTGTGTGCCTAGAAATGT
This sequence comes from Rhinolophus sinicus, assembly GCF_057876585.1. Classification (NCBI taxonomy): domain Eukaryota; kingdom Metazoa; phylum Chordata; class Mammalia; order Chiroptera; family Rhinolophidae; genus Rhinolophus; species Rhinolophus sinicus. The sequence goes on along the minus strand of NC_142517.1, from coordinate 163,858,543 downwards.
GTTGGGTCTGTGGCCAGGGCCAGCCTGGTGAATGGGTGGGGTGGATGGCTGTCTCCTCATGCCCCATCGCACCTGAAGAGAGCCCAATGTCTAAAAAGTCTCCCCTGGGGATTCTTGTCTCTCAAAATTTTTCACTAAAATTCAAAGCCATCCAGAGAGGCAACTTCTCTGTTTTTTGTGTTTGTGCCCTAGGAGGGGTGACTCTAGAGAAACCCAGGATGGATTTGGATGAAGCCCAGACAGGGGTTAGCGGGAGGCAGAGTAAAATTTATTCACTCCCTGACTCAGAAAGAGTGAGCCGTGCCCAGGGTCCAGGGGCTGACATGACCCTCACCTTATGTTTTGTGGGTCTGGACTCTACAGACCTTGCCTAGGAACGCCTGCTGGAGTCTGTCCACGGATGTAGGTGGGCTTTCGTCTATGAAAGAGGGAGATTCAGGCCAGTGAACGCGAAGGAGACAGCTGATCAGGCAAAACCCAGGAGACCAAACCCAGGATGGGGGAAGGGGATGGAGCAGATTAAGAAGCAGGGAGCCAGGGACCCAGAGTGACACAGTGGAGCTCCCACAGACATGGAGTTTGGGGGGATATGGTGAAAACACCAATTTCAAACAGCAACCCCCAAACTCAGGAAAAGATGGACTTAGTTGAAGAAGACCTTGAGAGTTTTCCTAAACTTGGTAATAGGGAGGGGTTATACTAGCTTTAGGGCTGCCCAAAATAAGTTGTTGCATAAGCAAAAAAGGCTGAGTGAGAAAACGAAGGTGAGAGATCATTCAGAGCAAGACATCTCTTAAATGATGTCCTGAATGGAGAGTCCAGCCTATACCAAGGGGCTGGTATGGTAAAGAAAAGATACTAAGAAACTTTCACAAGGGACTAGCAATGAAATGAACAATGACAATCACAAATATTGATATGTGCCAGGCACTCATCTAAACCCTTTTCATGAATGAGCTCAATCCTAATAACCTCCTTATGAAACAGGTACCATTATTATCCCTATTTTACAAACAGTCAGGTTAAGGTGCTTGCCTTAGGTCAGTGGTGAGGCCAGGCTTCAAACTGAGCGCCTGGCCCAGAACCCATGCTCTCACACACTTGCTTCCTCTCTACAAAGTGCACCGCCTACTAAGGAAAAGTTGTACGAGAAGCTAAGGCTGGAGTGGTGGTTTTTAACTGGGGCCAGATCTCCTGGATCGGTGAGCAAAAGCTAGTGCGTTTGTCAGTGTAGGTCCCCACATTCCCCCCTCCCCGCCCCAAGGAATAGGAGAACATAATATTGGTCCCTTTTCAAGAGAAATCAATGACCCCAAATGGGTAAGAACCCCAGAGGGTTAGAGGTGATTCCTGCACCCCAGGCTCCTAACCAACCTGCCTGCTGGGCTGCAGGGCCGAGACTGGTTGTGTTCTCAGGGCGGACTGCCTGGCAGCTCCAGCTGGATCTCCCAGAAAGCACGTTTCCAGGGGCTCAGCTGTCTGTCCTCGTGGGAACTTTGGCTGGGAGGGAATCACCCCCTGGTAAGCATTTCATTTGCCAGGCGTGGCTCGGTGTATATTTACTAGAAGAGGAAGCTTGTTAAAATGGAAAAATGTCACTGCACTGGAACATTTTTCTCTAAGCGCCATTGTCCATGACTTCTACTGAGGGAAAAGAGGCAAAATACTTATATTCTGGGCACACACTTTTGCAATTTTCTGGTGACATTGATTATAGCTTATCTAACTTCATAACAGATCTCTCTTATCCATCAGATACAGTGTAACTTGAAAATCAGAAGAGAGGCTGGGGGTTTGGGGGATGGGGCATTACTCTTATTTTCAGATAAGATTTTGTATTATGATAAATTGCTCTTCCCAGACAGCTACTGTGTTTCCCTGAAAATAAGACCTAACCAGAAAATAAGCCCTAGCACGATTTTTCAGGATGACATCCCTTGAACATAAGCCCTAATGTGTCTTTTGGAGCAAACCTTAATATAAGACCCAGTCTTATTTTCAGGGAAACATGGTAAGACTAAGCAGAGGTTCTCTTTGTGAAGATCAGTATTGTCCCTGGACCTGAGAAGCAGAGAAGTACATATGCTTTTTTCTACCATCTATTCTACCATCATTTTTTCTAGCAATGAAGAAGAAAAACAAATCAGGAACAATTGATCTGTTAGTCACCTGATTGGTGTCTGAAAAACCATTACTATTTTGCTTTCATAGACATTGCATAACTTTCAACACTCTTAATATTAGATTTCAGTGACAGAAACAGGAAAATATCCTTCCCACCAAAAGCAGACATTCTACAATCAGAGTCTGATATCAAAATTGTATCTCTTCCTGTCCCTCGATTCTTTCAATTTCTATTATCGTATGTGGAGGAGACAGTGGAAGGTGCTCTGGAGTAGAGTAAGACACTCTACTCTTAAATCCCACCTCTGTCACAAGACACAACCTCATGAGTCTTAGTTTCACATCTTTCATGTCATTACTAATTTTTTGTGCTTGATTTATCGATTATATATTTGGTTATATTAGGTTGGTGCGAAAGTAATTGCAGTTTAAAAGCTTGAAAATAATTGCAAAAACCGCAATTACTTTTGCACCAACCTAATACTTTGTGGTTCTGACCATTTGGGCCTAATGTATTTTGAGGCTATGAGTGTGTTCAAGTTTAGCATTGTTATATCTTTGTGGTGAACTAAACTTATCATTTTGTAGTGCATCCTTCATCTCTAAGAGTTCTATTTGTCTTAAAGTCTATTTTGTCTGATATGACTCAGTTAGAGCTACCAGCTCTTTGTTGTTGTTTGGTCTAGTATTTGCCTTGTATACACGTTCCATCCTTTTCATCTTTCGTATCCTTATGTTTTAGCATATCTCTTGTAATCAGTAAGCAGCTGTTTCTTAAAAAATATTCAGTCTTATTAAAGTCTAAAGTTAATCAACATCTTTACTCTTGACTCAAACAATACAAGAACCTTAGACCATTTTAACCCCCATCACTGTTCTTGACTTACATGCTATTTTATCATATATTTTATTTCCACGTTTTTGTTTTGAACATTGCAGTGGACGCTGTGTGCGCTGTCTCTGTTCCCCTTTCAGGACTGAGACACTCCTTTTGCCAGTGGCTGGGAGTATTGGTAGCTGATGGCTCTCCACTGAGTCCCTCATTGGGAAATATCCTTGGCAGAAGAGAATGACCTTGCCCAAAGTCATGCCCCAGTCTGGTGGTAGTTCATATCTGAGCCTGGTCAGAGTGTATACATGTGTATGTGGGAGATAAAAGCCCCCTTCTCTAGAGGTGGGACAGCTCGGTTCTGAAAAATAAATGTAATGGGTATGAAATTCTGCGTTGATAATTGTTTTCTCGCAGTTCATTGAAGGTGTTTTCTGATTTCCATCATTGCTGTTGCAAATTTAGCTGTCAAATGAACTGTCACCCATTTGAAGGTAATCTGTCTTTTCTCTTAGTCTGCTTTTGAGGTCTTTTTGTCTTTGATGATATCCAGCTTCACTATTTCTACCGTAGTGTGTCTGAGGGGGGACTTATTTTTATTTAACCTACTTGGGATTCACTGAGGTTTTATTTTCAGACTGATGGAGTTGGAAGGCTCCTGAATCTCAGTTTTCACTTCTATAAAATGGTAACGATGATATTTTCTGTTTCAGTGGGGTTGCTGAAAGGATTACATGTGACAGACAGTTCACACATATTTCCTACAAGGCAGAATTTCCCCAGGTATGTTTCACTGAATTAGATATCTTCCCTGTTCAGGTTCCCTCAGATGTCCTGTGATCAACTAGACTTGGGAAGAGCTGGTTACTGCAGACCCTCCTGCAGAGCTGCAAAGCTCATCAGCATCATGAAAGCCCTGAGAAGTCCTCCAGTAGTCTCCACACTCCTGTGTCCTTAGAACAGTCGTCATCAGCGTCTCCTGATAGTTCCCACACTGCGCAACACAGTTTGGGGAAGTACTGATGTATAAAATATTGAACAAAATGTTTTGTTTAATGAGATGGAGTATTTCATCCCACAAACAGTCTAGGGTTTTATATTAAGCAAAAAACAAGAAAGGGGAGAGCGTGCGGTGACAGTGGCTCACAAATGCCTTGCTCTGGACTGCTGGGATCCAGTCCTGCTCTTAGGATGACACCCCCACTCCCCCCGTTGTAAGGCCATGGGAGAGAAGTGCATACGGAGATGATGGAGCCCTCCAAGTTGAATCCAGGTCACATATGCAGTTGCCCTTTGGGTGGGTGAAGGACACAGTGCTTCTTTCTCCCTCAAAGGAGTATTGTTTGGATTCAAGGGCTAGTTTTTAAGGAGTTTCTAGTTTAAGAAGGTTACAGTTGTTGATTCTGAAGGAATAGACTTGCTGTTAATGTGTGTTTGATTTTGGAGGCCTTCGCCCAGCAGAGAGCATTTCTATGGAGAGGGCTGGCTGGAGCAGAGTGTCTGTAACCTTAAGGTTGAGACCCCAAATGGCCGTATTTCCAAAAGGAGCATTTCTGATGTCAACATGCAGCCTACATCCATTGTCTATTTTTTGAGAGAAATGAGAATTAGTCTTTTAAGGGGAGGGGCAAAAGGTTAGTCTTAAGTGTTTGGGGGAATAAGGATACAGGACACTTTTCCTACCAGAGGAAGAGATATGTGTATATCTACATACTTGTAAAGTTGAGTTAGATTCCTTTTCCCAAGAGGTTTCGGGAGCGCTGTGTCTATTTCCTTGGCCAGTGCCATGAAAAGTGTTTCCGCAGTGCTGTATCCAGTGCAGTCCAGGAGCAAACAGCTTCTTGAATCAAGCCTGGTCTTACTGAAAACTTAGGCTCCTTTTGTTTTTCTTGACTCTTGGGGAGGCATCGCCTGGTTCAAATATGTTCACAACCACCCTGGGGAACTGACAGAAATGTGCGCTGGGGGTGTTTTCTGTTCGCGGGTTTAGAACTTGGCCTTTCCTTTGGCAGTTGTGGACTATGTGACTCAGGAAGACCTGAGGTCCTGGGTAAAAAATGCAGGTTTCCTGGCCCCGCACCAGACCTACCCAGTATCAGCATTGTTCATTTCCCCCTGTGATTATTACGTATGTCAAAATTTGAGTTCACTGTGTGAATAGCCTCAGGTGTGATCACTAGAGATGGCTATTTGTCCTTCAGGTATCCTTGCCTGGTTTTTAATGTAAGAAAATGAAATTCCTCCTCATGCGAGCTTCAGTGGCCGGTAAGTGTCCCTCATTCTTTAATTCTCAAATTTAGGGTCTGGTGGACCTGCTCCTATGGCCGTTGTTTGAAGCAATTAGGTTGATATGGTCTAAAAGCAAACAAATATAATTATTAGGAATTTTACATTTCTAGATAACTGTCTCCATAGTTTTCAAAGTGCTTTCAAAACTAAAGCCACAAACACATTATTCATTGGACCTCCCTGTGAATCTGTAAGATAAACAGAATTATGTTTAGTACTCCCGTTTTACAAAAGTGGAAACTGAGGCTCAACTAGATAAAATGATTGTTTAAGCTCATGGATGTAGATAGTGGTGGAGCCACATTTAGAATCCAAGATTTCTTGTTTGCCCTCTATCCACCCTTCCTCTTACATCCCCACAGAACCCTCCCTACCTCCTTCTTTCTCTCCCTTCCTCCTTACTTAAAAATTTAACTGCCTTTTCTACTAATTAGCGTCAACCAAGTGGTGTCTGTGTGCTGTTTTGTCCTGGCCATTGTAGACATAGTTACATTTGCCACCCTAAAACACTAGTAATTTACCACTTTCCTAGCCTAAATGCTGGCAAGCCCTTACCAACTGTGTGCCCTTACGTGTCTGTATCTCTACAGAAAGAGAAACGTGGTGGCAACTCGGAGAAATGTTTTGCTTAATAAGGCTGTTTTGTGAACATTCCCTTCACTTTACCAACCTTTCTAACTCTTAATTTTGTAAAGCTATAAATAACGTACACCAATAATCGTGCCATCTGGAGGTGGGGTGCAGCTGTTCTTTTCTTCTCCTCTTTCCCCTCCCAGGACACATGTACCTATCTACAAAAAAGGGGCTGTGTTCTATGCAGTTTGGCAGAATGGTAAGGAAACACATTTGCAGAATTCGAACCCTCAAACATTTTTAACTGAAATAATGAGAGTAGCTGTTTTGCTTACCCAGCACAAAGAGAGTACTTTTCCAATTCTGCAATTAATTTGATCCATGCAGATAGCTTATTCTCCAAAATCCATCTAGCACTAAATCTGAAATGATTGTCTAAACTACAGAATTATCCGGATAACTATTTAACGAGCTCTTTACCTTCTGGAGCCTGTCCACTCAATCAGAAGAAAAAGAACACTTTTTCTTTCCATTAGTCCTATAACTTTTAAAAGTGTTTGCAAGGCTTTATCATCCACCCATATTTATTCACCACCTACACCACTTTAGGTGTGGAGAATAGACAGGTACACAGAGCTGAGAGGTAGTCTATTTGTTCTGCTTTCAAAGAGTTTCCTAGCATTATTATGCTTTTTGTGTGTTTATCTTACAAAGCTACTGTTTTTTCCTTCCCCAGCAGTGGGGAAGAGGGCATTTCTTAGCTTCTCCTCTTTAAGTCTCCGATCAGAAGTTCTCAAGGTGAACGATGATGCATTCCATCCTGACTGCCAGTAAATGTGAGCAGTCCTGGGTTGCCAGCTGCCTGCTAAAGTGGTTTAGCCGCTGTGTGCCTGCACCAAGAGTCAGAACATGAGCTGGGCAACAACCGAGTCTAAAAATAAGCCAGCAGCCACATCCCGGTTGCCGTGCTGTGGGACCTCACCCCCTGCAGCATTTCAGTAGGAGCACGGTGGGGCACGTGGGGCCACGTTCTATACCTGCGGGCCTGTGTGCGGCTGTTCTCTGTCATGTCACGTCATGGCACACAGGAACCCATTGTTGGGACGTTGGTGATGGTTTGGTGGCATCCTAGCTAAAGACATAGCTGTGTTTGTCAATCCTTATGCAGGAGACGGAGGAAAGCCAGCCTTTCTTTAGTGATCTTAATGGACATATTCCCTGAAAGCTTCCGAGGCTAATTGTGGTGAAAATGTGCCAGGTAGACCCCTTTCATGCCAACCATAATTAATAGTGTTATCGTCTTCAAGGCCATAATGCTCATCAGTTATTAATTAGCAATTCATTTTGTTGAATAAATAATACTTATGATTGATGATAGAACTTGTAATTGGACACTAGAAGTGCTCCTCCTGGGACTGGCGTAGCAGCAAATATTAACCACGACACTGTAAAGAAAAGCACAGATCATCCAGGAAAACTCACGTTAAACAATTGTGACACAGCCAAGGTGTTCCTCCTCAATGGGACAAAAGTCCATCTTGAGTGTCAGATGTGTATCCTGGGCCTGAGTGTGTTAATTGTTTCTGGCCACACAGAGTTGGGGTTTTCCATTTCCTCGTAAGCTTGTAGTCAGCCACCTGATTTATTTTTTTTCCAAAGAGCAAATTGTTCTTCGCTAGACAATTCTGTTGACTTTGAATTACTCTTGTGATAGGTCCTTTTGAAGTATGGTCATGACATGTGCACACAGTCTTGAGGGAAAAAAGTGCTTTTACGAAAAGGTAATGATTGAAATTTTTATTTTAAATGATTCCTTAGATTGCATTCACTTTAGATTAACAGATTTTCCTGCCCAATTGATTTTCTGGCATCCATGCAGTTATCCAGCAGAGATAAAATGGGGGTTCATTTAGTCCATAGCTCTGAGGAAACCGAGAGCCTGGCAAATTGAACCAGCAAAGCTTCCTTCTCGCCCGCCGGTTGGAGTAGGACAACCAGAGCCGGTCAGCTGCTGACCAGATGCTGCCTTCAATTAATATTCCAACCCTCAAAGACATTTATCGCTCACTCTCAAAAGCAGAGCAGCTGAGTAATAAAGGGAAACACTAAAGCTGTTTTTTTCGAGAGCATTTATAATGGCTAAATTGCTTGAAATAAATTAGCACGAAAAATAAACATAGTTTGTACAGTATCTGTAAAACAAATTCCTAGTCTTGGGAAAAGAGAGAGACAAAGTAAGAGCTCGCATTTAACAAGCACATGCAATATGCTTCATTAAGACAGGGCTTTTTATTCTTTTTCAATTTAAAAAGGGTTAATAAACTCCAAGATATCATTGCCAGTTAAACAGGTCCTGCACCATTTTAAGGGAAGTAAGAGGCTACAAAGGAGACAGTTAAAAAGAAACCAAGAGACTGTGTTGTAATGCTAACAGGCAATTAACAAACTCATGGGTGTTAATTATCTTCATACTGTATCATGTTCAATTAGCTTAGTCTCTGCAACAAAGGCAACGATGAACAATTGCTTTGATAGGCGTACAGTACTTCATTTGTAGTTAATCGGTTTAAGCCCTCTGGTTGCTAGGTTACCTCCGTCTCCAGAGGTAAAAAGCTGTACAGATGCACTATGTTTAAATGACTACAGAGAACTGTTTAAACTCAAACCATGTATAACTCTTTATTGATTTTTCACAGAAGATCTCAGCTCTGATGATAAGGTTTTGATATATTTTCCTGCTATAGCCAGTTCCTTGGAGTATTGCAGAAAAAAATCTGTCAATATGCTTCTATTATGATCTCTTGATCTGTGCCTATAAAAACCTTTAGCCGCAGCCCTTATTATAAATAATGGAAGAAGCAATATCTGATTTTTTTTCCACACTGTACTACATGAAGATTTTTTTTCTTTATTGCCTTTGGATCCAAATTACAGGACTTCTTTCTGTACCCATGCTCTAAAATAATAAAGAAGAATTTCTAGCTCTAATTAATTTGATTGACTCTCAGTAGGACGGGATCAGCTGTAGCATCATGAACTTTAACAATAAGTACCAACGGATGGGCCGTTCACATCAATAAGACCATCACTAGCCTCTCTCTCACCTGTCACCAGGCGGGGAGTGAGCAATAACCAGCCCCCCACAGATGCTCCCCGCTTAGCGCTTTCTGCCCTATTAGCAATTTATAATGGTGATCAAGAAACAGTCAGTGGCAAATCAAGACAACTGTCTGGCTGCCTGTTTAATTGGCCTTGTTTGCTTTTTGATAAATGGCTCGTGACTATTATAGGCCCCTGTATTTTGACTTTTAATAGGCTACAGTGATTAGACTACCAACAGATACTAGGTCAAAACGGAGGAAAGGTGCAAAAAATGTTAATTAATATCAATAATAGGCAATTATTGGTTAGAAGGACCTACTAGCTGCGTGCTCTAATGGCTCAGAGCTAACTGGAAGAGAAGCTTTGCCAAATTAGCATAACTGTATATGCAGACTGCATGGTGGATCCTAGCAAACATCTGTTATGTTAGTAATTCAAATCGGATTCCTGCCTTTGGAGTGATATTCGCAGAGTCAGCAATCCCTCTTGGCCATTTCAAGGCGCTAACAATACCCTAGTGACTGGTGTCCTTCCAAACGGGCTGTGTTTCGGGCTAAGAATTAAATCGCACCTTTGCTCTGGGGTTGTGCTGTTGAGAAGCTTATGAGGGTCACTGTCCTCTGGCCCGCAGAGGGTGGAGGAGAAGGGGTTTGCATGGAAGCCATACTGACCGTAGAGGGAAGTGTGATGTGGGCCCAGCCGACTCAGGGAGGGACACAGGCTGTCTATGTTTGCTGTTTTATAATTAGCACCAAAAATATGGCCATGTCCAACATGTCACACGAAATGCTATATATAATTCTCACAGCATGACTCTTTGTTATTCATTCCTTGAAGTGTGTATGTTTGGGCGCATTCAGTGATAAAAGGCTGACTGTATGTCTTGAAGCGTAAAAAAGAGGTAAGATGGAGTAGCGGTTAAGACCGTGAAATGATAGGAATTGTAAACTCCCCACGCCTGTTAAGGACGTTAAAGTCACCTTGGGCAAAATCCATATGGTAGTCAAAGAATGTTAAAATTGGGAAGGACTTAGAGATCCTTAAACCCAAATTGACAAACCAAGATCCAGAGAGGTCAAGATACCTGTGTAGGGCCACCCAAGTAGTTCAGGGCGTGGCTACAGGGAGACAGGTTTCTCCAACTTCCTGCCCAGAACCCTTCACCTGACCTTGCTGCCTCCCTAAGATACTGTGGATTTCTACCTGTGATTTAGTTAGTGTCTTGTAGATATTTCCTAAAGGCATGTTTGAAATGTAAATGTGGAGTACTTGTATATGCAAAAAGTGCTCCTGCCATAGAAATGTATGACATCTGTGAAATACCATGTTATCAAACATACTTCATTTTTAGGATTTAAAATAAAAGTTGGTTATAATATTCTAAAATCTATTATACAACCACCTCTTGAAATGTTTCACATTTTAATGTCAGGCACAGATTTTCTTTGTAGAAGGGTGAATTATAATTATGTTATCCTTTATTTTATTTTGAGCTTGTTTTCTTATACATCTTGCTTGAACCAAACAGGGCCAGGATCTGGATGTGGTGCCCTTTTCCTTCCCCACCAGAGGACTGACATTTAAGACCCATTTGACTAAACATTTTCAAGATCTTTAAAAAAAATAGAGGGGTGTGTGTGTGTGTGTGTGTGTGTGTGTGTACGTACGTGTACACACGTGTACTCACACGTGTGGGGGACAGATTCTGCTTCTTCAAAAATTGAAATCGAATTGTGGATTATAACTAACTGCAGCTTTCTCCCTTCTTCTTCCTACCATTCCTACCCTCCCAGCCCTTTTCCCGCCCCGATACTAAGAAAATCTCTTCAGGCTGCATCTTTTCGCTGATTGCACTGGACCATTAATCCTTTTTAGTATCACAGTGTCAAAGAAAATGGGGTTACTTTTTCATCTCTATTCCTGCAAAAAAACTTTGAAAATCATCTGGTTTTGAGTCTGTGATGACACTGCACGTATGTTTAAAAATAACATTTTCAAGTAATTAATTTTTGTTTTTTGTTTTTCCGCTCTTTTACTCAACAAAACTATTTGTTGAGCCCTGGGCCAGGATGTAAAAGAATTCTAGAGATAATGATCAGAATAGCACATTTATGAATTGTTTATTCCTACCATGTGGATCTCTTTGCTAAATATTTTCTATGGATCAGCCATTTAATTCTCATTAACAGCTCAGTGAAGTAGCTGCTCAAACATCCATTTTACAAATGAAGAAACTGAGGTTTAGAAAGTTTCTATTTAACTTAAGTTTAAATTTCAAAGCTTTGTAATATAAATTGTTCTCCTTTTTTTGAGGATTTTAAGAATTTCCCCAATTCCTCTGTTTTAAAAATATATGAGATAACGTGTTTTAAACAAAGTTTGGGAAGCAACATCACCATATTTCACTTCGTAATATCTTTTGCAAATGTTACCTCTTTTTTAAATAGAGAATATATTACACATAAATGTTACTGTGGCATTTTAAACTGATATTTCTAGACTGAGAGGAGATTTTCTTTTAGGGTTTTTGTTATTTTATTCCTGTAAACTCAACCCATTGTGGCATATTTGCTGCTTAAGCTGTATTCCATTGACTCTAAGGTGTCATTGATTATAAGAGATACCATTGTTTTATTTACCACAAAGAAAAAAAAATGTTGCCAACTAATCTATGACACAATGCTTTCTAACTTTTTTGGGGGGAGGGGGGGCATCAAAAGCATAGGTGATACAGCGTTTCTTGAAAAAGTGCTCTACTGTTACCTCTGGGATTCTCTTCCATGTCAGTAACATCCATTCTGCAAGTTTTGATGCTGGTACTTTTAATGGTCTCACATGAACAGAATATGACAACTCTGTCAGGACTGCAGGCTGGCTGATGGTTATAGTATAACACATCTGGGTTTCAGAGATGTTAAAATGTGCAAAAAAATATACATCTTAGAATCTATGAGATATGTTACACCCATCAGTTATCTGTCAGTATCTAAATATCCATAGTTACATAATTTTCAGATAATTAAATCCAGTAATTAATTCCAGCCTATTAAGGTGACATGTGGTTGCAAATATTTCTCTCATAGCAGTGTTTACAGACAAGCTGTTGGTGGTGTGTTGACTAAACAGTGAATATGGTGAGAAATCCTGAAAATTCTCTCCATTATACATTGCTGGATATGAGACCAGTAAATAGAGTCCTTTTTTTTTTTTAAATATGTTTGTTACTAAGATTGAACTATGTAGTTTTTAAGAGCCAAATTCTACTTATGGCCAATTATAGCTTTAGTGCTTTAGTTGTACCAAGAGCCAGCATGGCCTATGAATGAGATAACTTCTCTCTCTAGCTTGTTGGAACCAGGAGCACCTGGAAAATTACCCTTAGGAAGTCTGAAAAGTTGAAGTCTTGGACTTCAGTGGGTGTCAGAGTGTCTGTCTATAAGGGAGAAGGCCCCAACTCCAATTGGCACCTTTGGACCTCCTGTGGGTATCGAGCTCTGCTCTTGGTGATGGGCTGGAATGAGAACCTACTATTCCAGAAGACTTTTCTGCTTTATACTCTGCCTAGAGCTAGTCTTAGACCACTTAATTTTTTCCTCTTTGGCAAATATTAGTACTTGGATAGATATTGACATTTATTGAGCCCATTTCTATTCATGCCTAATGTAGCCATGACCGCTAATAAGGGGCTGGTAGTCTTCCTCATGGGAAGTAACATAATAGTCAAGACCTAGAGTCCTGCAGTCATGCAGGCCTGGGTTTGAATCCCAGTGCAGCTGCTTATTAGCTGTGTGACCCTGGGCTTCAGTTTTCTCATCAGTAAAATGGGGGACCATGAGACCTGCTCCATATCTGTTTGCAGGTATCTGAGAAAATGTGTGACACTCTTTGTCTGAGTCCTGGTTGTAGTAATGACAATTGATGTAGCTCATTGTCATTATTGCTGTTATTGATAGGCTCTGTCATTCTGTGGGGGCACCTGGACCATAAGAGGTCTCCACTTGCTTCTCCAGAACTCTTCTCTATGATTGGGTAACATTTTCAGGAACCATTTCTAACTGGGCAGATGACAGCCCACTGCTTTCCCAATACCCTCCCCTTGTTCAGAATCTGGCTTTCCAAATAGGTACCTATCTTATGCCCCTAAACGTAAATTGCATCCATTCCGAATGTTCTGATTAGCTGTGTATTGACCTATTGTTGATATATTGTCATGGATGTGTCCTTTTAAACACATCGGGGTCAGATGAGCTTAAATTGGAAATTGGTCAGCTTAGATCCGGATCATGGCCCTGTCACCAACTAGCCATGTGACTTCCTTCATCAGTAAAATATTTTCTCTGAGGTGCTACCTCAGAGGCAATCACTGACTCTAGTTACCATTTAGTGAGTGTTTGCTCAGAGCCATTCCAGGTGTTAGTGAGATTCCATGATTCATTTCTAATCCTCGTGACAATCTTGCAAAGCAGTTTTATTCTCCCCATTTTAGAAATGGAGAAAGTAAAGTTTAAGAATCTTAACTGTGTTCTCACGACCTGTATGATTTTGGGAAACTTAATTAAACTTTTTACGTCTCAGGCTCCTCATCTGGAAATTAGAGGAGCTACCAGTGGCTGCCTCAAAAGCATGTAAGGATGGAGGCAGAGACATATAAAGGGCCCTTGACACAGTCACACACGCAGTAGATAGATACTCCAAGATGTAGGGTGACATGACTTGTCAAGAGTCACATGGCTAGAAGGGACAAACTAGATTTTAGTCCAGGTCTGTCTAGCTCTTTGAACATATGTGAGAAAGTGCTTGTTACACAAGTGCAAAGTTCCCGATGAAGGCCCTTCTGTCTGCCACCATCCTAGGAGGGGGAGCAGCTACCTCACCCTCCCTCTCAGTCCCAGGGCTTCCTCTTTCTCCTCGTCTCCCTTCTGGACTGTTATCTGCTCCCACATACCACACTGGCTGCATGGGAGGACCACAGGCACTGGATGGAATTTCCCTCATCTTAAAAGCTGCAGGAATATCCTTTTTAAAAAAAGTGTGGTAAAATACAATAAAATTTGAAATTTACCATTACATTTAGTACATTCATAGTGTTGCACAACCATCACCACTATCTAGTTTCAGAACATTTGTATCATCCCTAAAGGAAATGCCTTACCCAGTGGGCAGTCACGCCTCCCTCCCTCCCTCAACCCCTGGCAACTACTAATCTGCTTTCTGTCTCTGTGGATTTGCCTATATTTGAATTTTCATATATGGAATCATACAATAGGTGACCTTTATGTTTATCTCCTTTCACTTAGCATAATGAGGCTTGTCTGTATCTCTTCCTTCTCTGTACCAGCTCCAGACAGACAGTGAGGAAAGACTTCCCACTGTTTATTTTCAGCAAGTCCTCTTGCCCGTTGACTCTCATCAGCATGGCGGCCAATCAACTTCACTATGACAAAGCTGGCTGTTTCTATGGAACTTCCTACAATGCACTGGGTAGGACCTGTAAGCCCATCAACATGGCAGAATCTGCCTGTGATAGAAAGGTTCTTCTGCCATGATGGTTTGTGTCCTTTGCTTCTGTACATTGTCCTTTTCTACCAGTAGCAGATTGCTGTTCCTTTTAGAATGACAAGATTCAAGTTGTCTCAGGCAAGGCAGCGCTTTATCCCTGCCTCACTCATGATCTATGCAGGAGTCCGGGCCAGCCCACATACCACTTAATAATTTTACCTGTAAATGAAGAACTTAGATACCTCACCCGAGCAGGGAGCTGGGAGAAGGGAATAAATAATTCACAAGGCTTTCCAAGTCTAAAACGCTACCTAATAGGACAGATATTTTTCTAATCAGGAACAATGGACTGCCAAATTACAACATATCACAATGTACATAAAATTAAGAGTGAAGGGGGTTTTACACAGAAAGAATGGGTTGGTGATTTGAAGTGAAGTCTCTGGTTCCTTTGATAATTGTGCTTCTCACTGCAAATAATTACACTGTCATTTGGGTTTTATTAAAACAAAAGCAGTAACAGCCCAGTACACCAAAAGGGCAAGAGGAGTTTAGGTTGTGGGTAATGCCAGAAGGCTGGACTGGGTAATCTCCTGAGATCATTTTCAGTCTCATGATCTTCTGCGTCTGAGTCCTCTTTTAACTTTTTGGGATTTGGTGGGAGAAGAAAGAGGAGATTCCACATGACAGGAGGCAGGGCAGCTTGTTACCTCGTTACCCACCTCGGCTTATGCATATTTTGCCTAGTGATTTCTGTTTGGAAATTGACTTACAGCAATTGCAGGTGGCAGAGAGAGCTTGTTTCAAGGCAAGATTTGACGTGGAAAAGAAAGACCCCTGTCCAAAGCTTTCTTCAAGGCAGGTCATGATGAGTGAAGTTTTCTTGTTGAGAGAGAAAGGAATTCCCCACAGGCCCTGTCTTCTCATCCAGCTGACAGCTCTATTGTAGGTACGGTACCTCCCTAGCTGTCAGTCATTTAAGGGGAACCTCTGACTCCAAGACCTCCCTGGGTTATTAAGGGGGATGGCATACATATGTCAGGCTGATGACGGTGTACATGACATCGGAACTGTCACAGAACAAAGATGGAGGAAGCTGAGCACCTGCCTCCCCAAAGTGGCCACTGAGTCATGCCTGATGTCAGTGTTCCCTGAGAAACTCTTAGAAGGCACACTGGCTGAGGGCCACACGGGGTGTGTGTGTGTGTGTGTGTGTGTGTGTGTGTGTGTGTAGAGAAGGACAGGGTGGGAGAGAATATCTTAATAGAACTTGCAGTTTTTCTTGTTTATTTCATACAAAACTCTGAATTAACTCCTCCATTCATGTGCTTGATGTTACTGCTGAATAATTATATAGAAGGATTTAACATCTGGAGTTGTATTTGTTTCTGCTGCCCATGAAACTGCAGCAGTTGGTGAGCTGTTCATTAGTGACAGTAAAAATGCCCAAGTAACAATACCCCAGGATTGTTGCTCAGCTATACTTTGAAAACAGATATACATGTTTCTATATGTAAGTATACATGTGTTTTAATCTTATTGCCTAAATATTAAATTTAATTTGAAACAAATCCATCAGGAATATGTGCTTAACAGCATTTAAATAATGACCATTTGGCACCCATAGCTCTGTAATGATTTATTCTCATTTCAGTTTCCCAAACTGAAGAACTCTACTTAGTCCTTTTGAATTTCTTATCCAGGTCCCATAAGCTTGAGAGATTCAGAGAGTTTTCTATTTGTGCTGTGATCTTCTCCAGTGGTAGCTTATTTTAAAGTTGATTCTGTTCCAGGTAGAAATATTTGTTAATGTGTTTTGACAGCCAAAATAATAAATGATGTATAGGAATCTTTTATAACAGGCCTAGAAAGGATTTGTTAAGCAATCTGAAATAGATTTTCAATTTATGTGGACAGATACATAGTTCTGGTGGAAAAATTCATTCATTCATTCAATAAATAATTAGGGATGCAAAGGAGATGATATTTATACGTGATTGATGGGTTATTGTTCAAAATTTTTTTTTAAAATTAAAGTTTATTGGGGTGACAATTGTTAGTAAAGTTACATAGATTTCAGGTGTACAATTCTGTAATACATCCTCTATATATCACATTGTGTGTTCACCACCCAGGATCAGTTCTCCTTCCATCACTATATATTTCATTCCTTTTACCCTCATCTACCACCCCCCGCCCCACTTACCCTCTAGTAATCACTAAACTATTGTCTGTATCTATGAATTTTTGTTTCTTCATTTGTTTGTCTTGTTCCTTTGTTGTTTTTGGTTTATACACCACATATCAGTGAAATCATATGGTTCTCGACTTTTTCTGTCTGACTTCACTTAGCATAATAATCTCAAGATCCATCCATGTTGTTGCAAATGTCACTATTTCATCTTTTCTTATGGCTGAATAGCATTCCATTGTGTATATATACCACATCTTCTTTATCCAATTATCCATCGAAGGACACTTTGGTTGTTTCCATGTCTTGGCCACTGTAAATAAAGCTGCAGTGAACATCAGAGTCATATAATCTTTACGGATAACGTTTTCAGATTTTTTTGGGGAAGATACCCAGGAGAGGGATTGCTGGGTCATATGGTAATTCTATTGTTAATTTTTTTTTTTTTTTGAAGATTTTATTGGGGAAGGGGAACAGGACTTTATTGGGGAACAATGGTCAAATTGTTGTCCTTTCAATCTTAGTTGTGGAGGGCACCGTTCAGCTTCAAGTTGTTGTTCTTTCAGTCTTAGTTGTGGAGGGCGCAGCTCAGCTCCAGGTCCAGTTGCCGTTGCTAGTTGCAGGGGGCACAGCCCACCATCCCTTGCGGGAGTCGAACCGGCAACCTTGTGGTTGAGAGGACACGCTCCAACCAACTGAGCCATCCGGGAGCTCAGCGGCAGCTCAGCTCAAGGTGCCGTGTTCAATTTTTTTTTAGTTGCAGGGGGCAGAGCCCACCATCCCTTGCGGGACTCGAGAAATTGAACTGGCAACCTTGTGGTTGAGAGCCCGTGCTCTAACCAACAACTGAGCCATCCAGGAGGCAGCTCAGCTCAAGGTGCCGTGTTCAATCTTAGTTGCAGGGGGCAGAGCCCACCATCCCTTGCGGGACTCGAGGAATTGAACTGGCAACCTTGTGGTTGAGAGCCCACTGGCCCATGTGGGAATCGAACCGGCAGCCTTCGGAGTTAGGAGCACGGAGCTCTAACCACCTGAGCCACCGGGCCGGCCCCCTCTATTGTTAATTTTTTGAGGAACCTCCACACTGCCTTCCATAGCGGCTGCACCAGTCTGCATTCCCACCAGCAATGTATGAGTGTTCCATTTTCTCCACAGCCTCTCCAACACTTGTTATTATTTGTCTTGTTGATGACAGCCATTCTGACTGGGGTGAGGTGATATCTCATTGTGGTTTTGATTTGCATTTATCTGATGATTAGTGACGTTGAGCATTTTTTCATATGTCTATTTGCCATTTGTATGTCATCTTTGGAGAAATGTCTATTCAGGCCCTGTGCCCATTTTTGAAATTGGATTGTTTGTTTTAATCCAACTAAAAAACAAAACAAAACCAAGCCTATTGGTTCAAATTTAACGAAAGGGACAAGTGTTTTAAACCTCATGACTGACATGTAGCTTTGGACTGCACTGAACTTGCTGACATAATGTGCTAAAAGGGGATGATGGAATCCCTCAGAGTTCTGGGAGGTGCATGAGCGTCCTTCTCAGCAGCTTCTGGATAGAGAGAAAGTCTTTTCTGGGAAATTTTAGATTTACAAATTTTGAGGAAATTTCTCAAGAAATATGGGTTTCATTTTGAGATCTGTTCTAGGACTGAGAGTGCTCAAAGACTGGGAACATAACATTTATTCTGGAAGGATGCATAAAAGGGTGTGATTCTTGAGTATTTCTGAATAAATACCTTATTAATACAGTGTGTCATTTTAATTTCTAATGCTCATCAAAATGTTTATTAGAGAATTTCTGATTAACCTCTGCTAAAATAAAATGTGTACTTATGTTAAATTAGGAATATATCATCCAGTAACACTGAGTAAATTAAGTTTATTCTTGAAAGCTCTTAAATATCAGTGGCTAGTTTGAGGATACTCTTAAAAAGTTAGATATATTAATTCAGTAAGTGGGAGGATTCTTTCTGTTTGTGCCCTGATGCATTTGATTTTGAGACCCCTGCTACCAAGCATCTGTGAGGTATCAGTGAGGGTGGATCAGGGAAGCAGACTATCTATGAGTGACTTGGAAAAAGGAGCTTTTTATAGAGTTTAGATCTGACAAAACTGTGAGGACTGATGAAGTCTATTTTATCCAACAAAGATAAATTCCTAGATGGCATTATGTAAGCTGATTTAGTTTCATGTTTGATTTATATTTCAATATTGCTTATCAAAAATGTATTTGACTTCTGGAAGTTTTGTGGTTAATTGAAGAAAAGAAGGTCTAATTTTCCTTGTTAATTTGGCTAATCTTCCTTTTTTTCATCCCTTATTTACTTTTACCCATTTGCAAAAAATTTGCAAAGTAGTTGCTGTATGTCTGTTATAGAGCATGTATTCTATAATGGTTAATGTCCACAATACATTTATTGTTAGGTGGGTGCAAAAGTAATTGTGGTTTAAAAAAAGTTTAAAAACAATTGCAAAAACCGCAATTACTTTTGCATCAACATAATAATTACATTTTTATTTATATCTCTATATCTAGTGCTAGTGATTTGCTTAATTAAGGATTTATGTATTGATCAGGATGTGTTATGTGAAGGTAATTTTTATGTTTAAAATTGAAAACTCATGAAGTCTAGAAATACATTTTATAAATATCATTATTTACTTTGTCAAAAGCAGAGACTCTTTCTTGAACAACAAAACAATATTAGTAAGACCAAAGAATATTTCTGTATCTCATCTTAGATTGCTTTTTTTTTTTTTTTTAACTAAGTAACCAGGACCATCTGATGTAATTCACTAAAATGTAACCTTTACTATGTCTAAGGCACTGTGCTGGGTGCTGGGTCAGGGTGGTGCAACATAATGTTTATGTTATATACTTTCATTTTCTAAGTTATCTTTGCTTTCTCCATTCCCCTCTCCCCCCACCCCCATGATTGGGTTAGATTTGTTCAGGTGAAGAGCAGTAAAAACCTGTTCATTGTGCATGCTCTGGTAGCTGACCTGCCCAAAATGTATCAAGTGGGTGTTGCAGTGGTTTTGTAGTGTCACTTAGCTAAGGTGGAACTACATTTCCCAGAATCCCTTTCTCTGTAAATTTCTGAGTTAAGGTCAGCCACAAGAGGAATTTACCTGAGATTTGGGCGACAGAAGTAAAGCAGCAGCCATTATGCTTTGAAAGTCAGTGTAGGGTGCCAGGCTCCTTGCAGCTCCTAAACATTGTCATTGCTCTGTAGGCTGGCTTGCCTGATGGGTGTTAAGACTCAGCTTACAGCTCCCGCTAGATCTCTTCCTTCAGTTCCTTCCAGTCCTGGGACAAGCATGTGTGAAGGACACCAGATTCTTTTTAAGGTCTTCTGCTTCGTCAAAGATGGAGGTGGTGAGAGACAGATGGAGGTTCCAGTTTATCCTTCTTCTTTCCTGCTTTGTGTCCAGCTTTTCCTCCTGACTGCTGTTTCTGCTGACCTATAGCAGTTGGCTTCAGGCCTTCCACCAGATTTCTGTAAACTCTCAGCTCCCTCAATTGCATAATAAATCCCCATATTCCGTGTCACTCATAGTTATCCTGCTTCCTTGATCAAACTCTCACTGACACAGGCATTGTATCAGGGGTCTAAAAATCAAGTCCCAGCAGCCATGTAAGTAACATAAATGAGTGCAGCAGGTCTGATGTAAGAAAATTTATGCAGCCTTCTCTTTCTGTTGTTCTTTTTCCCATTTTTGGTAGAGATAATGGAATCAAAGAAATATACTTTTATAGTAAGAAAAACAACAGAATGAACATATTGATAAATGACACCGACTCTTGGCTGCGTATCAAGGAGGTAATGGGGGAGGTGGAGACCGCCAAACTGGAAAGGGTGTCCCGCAATTAGGGGAGGCCACAACTCAGCTCCAACTTACTGTCACCGCGTGTCAACAGAAACCCAAAACTGAATTCTGAATTTTTATATGACTTCTCCTGATTTTTAATGTGTTGACTACACACACACACACACACACACACACACACACACACACACACACACACTCACACACTCTCACACCCGTAAAGGCAATCCATGGGCTAAATACACATGTGTAGGATGTAGTAGGCAAGGGCTTCTGCTCTGAATGGAAAGACTGTTGGCCAAGACCTTGAAATGAGAACAGAGGGTTAAATAAAAAGCAAGGGGATTGTTGTGGAGGAGAATGATCTAGGGAGGAGGGACACCCCCCCAGCGCTCTTGTGGGGTGAATTCTGTAGGTGGATAGGCAATGCCATGGGGAAAATGATTTCTGTTTTTGCTGTGTGTGTGAGTGTGTGTGTGTGTAATCATCTAATAAGAACTATCACTTTCATAGTAATTTGCATTATACGCAGGGACTTCACATATGCTATTTCATTTGTTCTCATTTACTATCTTACCTACTATTTTGGATGTGAATGGGATCAAAGATAAATGACTCTTGGTTTCTGCCCTCAAGGGTTGCAATCCATGGGGGGACTGATACGTTCACAGCCAACTATAAAATAAGAATGAATGTGATTAAATGTCATGGTTGGGGGAAGGATTTTGACAAATGGAAATGGGGAATGGGAAGGGTACTAGGTGACACAAAAAGTTTGAGCAGAGGTATCAAGGAGAATTTGGAGAAGTCAGCAGTAAAAGCTGCTGTGAGGAACAAATCAGTAATAAATGTTCTAGTAACACAATTAAAATTCATTTGTGAATTCCTGAAACTGGGGATAATCTTTAATTTATCTTCATTAATGGTCAAAATGTTGATTAGTCAGTGGCCTGTTCAAGCAGCCTCAGCTTGAGGGGAATGGAAGTCAAACAACTCCCATTGTTTCTGGTAAGCAAACGAGTACTGCACTGAGTCTGGAATTCAAGACCCAGAAGTGACAGAGGGAGGATCAAGTGATATAAAGTTTGATGAGGTCCTATAAAAGGCCACACAGCAGTCAGGTGAAGGCTGACACCAAGGGCTGTTAATTGCCAGAAAGAACAACACATATATTTTAAAAGGTTGACAATAAATAATTAAGTTGGCTGTATTTATATAATCTAGAAAATGTGAATCAAATCTGTTTCCCTTCTGCTTAAAACTCTTTACGGTATCTTTAAAGTTCAGGCTGCTCTGTGGCATGACATCAAGGTCCCTTATGACCTGGCCCTGCCTGCCTTCTCTAGCCTGGTGTCTATTTCCTGCTCCCACCCTCCAATCTCCCCAGCTATGGGACACTTAATTTTCTAGCCATGAGACACTACTTCCAGTGTCTGGATTTTCCACACCTCAGTGCCTTTGCACATTCTATTACTCTTTCCTTGGCATGTCAGTCCTTCTCTTGATTACCCTTCAAAACCATCTCAAAGTGTTCTGTGGCTACCTGGTTCCCCAATAAATCTTTCTCTGCTAACTCTGTACTGTATATAGTTGATTTTTTTGCACTTATACTGTGACATAAATATTCATGTACATGTCTGTTCCATGTGCACTATTACATGTGATTAATCAGCTCTTTATTGAGTGGCTGCTCTGTAAAATACACTGTACAATGTGCTGTGGATACAGCAATAAATAGGATTGATCATGTTCCTAGACTCATGGGGTTTGTATTAAAAAATGTATGTTGAACTGAAATGAAGTCACAGGACAGTTTGAATGTTAGGTTCAAATGTTATGCATTGACAAGATTTTCACTTTGCTAAATCATAATTTCAACCTGTTTTGAATTTATTGTTTTGTAATTGAGTGCTCCCACTGTGTTGTTGAATTCCTGATGAATGCACTCAGAGCTTATTCCTGCTGCGTTCTCTTGATAGTGGTGGTTGCACTTTTCAGAGCTTTGTGATTTTGTAGATCTTGTCTATGTGTGAGCTGTCTTTCTACATGGGCTTGGGTCGCCTTCAGAAGAGACTTGGGTACAGGGGTTCCACTTCCCTAATTCTCACCTGTCTTATTTGTACAATTTAGGATGTGCCATTTAATCCTTTATCTCCCAGGGTGCATCTGTTTTAGGTTAATTTTGTTCTTACAGACATTTAGTATGAATTCTGGGACCACATCCTTCCCCTCCCCTCCAGACCACCCTGAAACCTGTTTGATCCAGCTTTGGTGATTCTTTCAGCCAGTGGCCAATTATTCCGATTCATTCTGGAGAAAGGACACAGCTTTTCTCTGATTCTGCATCCCTGTAAAGGGTCAACTCTGTCTGAATCTGGTACTTTGAAGTAGGGTGCTTCTCACATTTAATGCTGATGTTTATATTCACATTATGTGTTTCTCCTTTTCTTTAACATTACCTGCTTTGCCACATTCTAGAATAATATTTTCCAAATTGCAAGTCATAAAAGTGACCATGAAATACATTTAATGTCATAACCAGCATTAGAAAATATAAATTGAATAAAATAGAAAACATCAGAATGCATCGTGTGTAGTAAGGGTAAGTTTTGTAAAACTTGCCACACGTAGATATACACGTGTGTGCTGGGTTGTGATATATCTCTTTGTATGGGAGATAATAAAGTTTTAAAAACATGGCCCTGGAATAATCCATTTCTACTCTTTTCTCCTTCCTTCCTGCTGTTTAACTCTGGGTCTACAACAGGTGTCTTTTTGATATGCATTTAAATTATTTTATTTAGCTGTCTACATTCAATAAACTGAGTAATTGAGTAGGTCAACCACTTTTCTTTCTATTGTACATTCACCTCTAAACTTGAATCTTTCAAACTTTTAAAGACCATAGTTAATGGAGTATGTTTATTTTGATAAGATGTTTAAATTGTACTCCTTGTAACATTTTGGCAATTCCCTCCTGTTCTTTGGAAAGCTTTCATTCCTTAGCATTTCTCGTGACCAGGGATCTTTTTCATGGTAAGATCTAGGCAAACATTAGTTAAAAACAAAAAATCATTTCCCCAGCTTAATAGCTTCAATTAGTAATCAAATTATTTTGCATCACATCCAAAATTATGCAGCAGTGTTATTTACTCGGTTTACAATGATTTATTTATTCAAATTTATATTTATCCAAAAAGGATTCATATACACACTGTTATTTTCACTCCAGACTAACTTGAATTAACTGCTTAATGCTCTTTAGAATAAACAATAACTCTAAAAGGACAACTATCCTAAAGCAAAGATTTTAATAGGGGAAAGTCAGTTCTTCATTGCATTTTGATATTATGGAAAATCAACTTACCTCTTTAAAAGGGAACTAACAAAACAGAAGGTCCCAGACGAGCTGAATGTAGTGCAAATTTCTGAATGAATCTCTTAGGACTTGTTTTTAATCTGAATATTTAATAGAGTGGCATTGCAAAATTTGAATTATGCTACTCAATTTTAATGGTTAATCTACTTTAAAAAATACACAAGCTTAATTGTGACATACGAAAGTCCTTATTTAGGGTAGATTTCTAATTTGAGTGCTGTGGGCCCTGCTGTGTAAAGAGTCTCCTGGGTGCAGAATTTTCAGAGTGTGTGTGCGCCTTTACACCTCGCCGAGTAACAATTCCTCGTTGCAGAATCCGCCCCAGCTTCTGCGAAAGCCAGGAGCAGACAATAGATCCATCCTAATGGAGTTGTGTACTTGCCATCTGTAGGAGCAGCTGCTGGCCCGCATCTGCACAATATGCTGGGACGGGGAGCTCCGCTAATCTGCATAATAAGGAGGAGACTCATTCCACTCCAGCTAATAATCACGAGCAATCGATGCACTTCATTCCCTCACTGCCGAGCACAACCGAGCGAGTTTCCTGCTCTGGGTGGACAGGGGGTCAAGTGAGATGGGATGGCCTGAGGCTGAGCAGCGCTCGGTTTACAATTTAGGGTTGCATCCATCTGCTGGGACCATGGTTTGTTTGGTCTTTCTCTTGAGTCATGCTGACACGCAATGCAAAATCCTGGGAATTGCCACGAAAAGACCCTAGCCGCTAGCATATTATTAAGATTACTAATCAGAAATGCTTTTGGAGCAATTAGTGTATTGACCAATTTGCATTTTAAAATAAATGTTCCCTGTGTGGGAGAAAGAGCACAAGTAAGTTTTCAGTTTAAAGGTGAACTACTTTGAATCATTTGGTTTTCACTTGATTTTTTTCTATAGCTGCACTGCTGAGATCTGACTTTTAAACTGTTAAGATACATACACCCCTATTGTGACATAGGCAGACTATGTGAATTAATGAATTAAATTTATGTTTATATTTATGACCTCAGGATGACATGACTGTATCTTGAAGGCAGTAGTACTCGTGGTAGAAAGGAAGATGACGAGTGAAATGATAAAATCCTAGAATGGCCTAAACTCACTCTCTTATTAAAAGAAATGACAAAATGGCTTCATTTCTCTAGAAAAACCGTGTAGTTACAAATATAACTTGATTTCACAGAGCTGATTTCAAGGTTAAAACATTTGAACTTGGGCGACCTAGATTGAGGACAATATTTTAAATCAAATTGCAACTTGCCATTATTTATAATGTCTTGTTATAAGAAGTGGTGAGACTACTTTGTCTAATTTCTTGCAGGAAAAATATTTGCATAATTCACCACCCGTCAATGAAGCACAGGGAAGAGAGCATTAATTTATGGAGATGGAAGACTGGTGCTGAAGAAATAATTGCTTCCACAAGTAAACAAAGCAGCTCACTTAGCATTCATTTCAACCTTTTAATCAACACCATTTGGTTAAATAAGATAGCATCTTCTGGTGTGATTTAGAAGAAAACTTTATTAAAAGTAATTCCCTTTAGAGAGAATCAATATTGCTGACAGTGATAATAAGAGAAATGCCTGACATTTCAGGGAAATATTCGTCAAAGGTCGTGTGAAATCTTGGTGAGGTGTTCTGCAAAGCTAAAACAGTGCACTGGTTCCCATCCAGCCAGCAGACCAGCCCTCACTGTGCTGTGATTAAATAAAGTGCAATGTACCAGGTGAGCCGAAAGCATTTGTCCTTGGTTTCCTAATTTTAAAGCCCCTCTGCTCCCATATATCAAGAGACTGCCTATATATTCTTGTTGAAATAGAAATGGCAGACTGTTCCAGAATGCCTCTGGAAGTTTTGGGGGTCACTGAAAGTACTTTGTGAGTACTAAGAAGAAACATGGTAGTCAGAGTTGGCTGCAAATGCGGGGTCCCTTCGTAAAAAATTTTAGTAACTCCCAGAAATGAGAAAACAAAGGCAATAGAAAGATAATAACACTAGTCATAGGGATATACTTGGGGATCAGCCAAGGAAGAAAACAAGCTGATAAACTAAACCTCTCACTAGATTTCACTACTCTATTCATGTCTGTGCAGTACATATCACTATCTGTATTTGGTTCATTTATTTATTTGCTTATTGATTGTCTATATCCCAGTACTTGAATGGAAGCCCGAAGAGAGTAGGAAGATTTCCTACTATAGTCCCAGGATCTAATAGCAAATAAATCCTCAATAAATATTTGGTTGAATAACTGGAGAATGTAGTTCAGGAGCAAGATTCCTACATTTAGGTTATTTTTATGTCAAAATACAAATATCCCTACTTGTACTTGGAAAGCTGAAACCTCAAAGATGGGTCATTTCAATGAAAATCCATGAATCTCCTGATAAAGTAGAACATTTCAGAGTCTCAGAACACAAGGCCTCGTGCATCCCTGTGCATGAAGAACGTAAAAACTCTACCTATTTCCACTTATCTCTTGTCAGGAGGGACCTGGATTGATCCTAGAAATGCCCTTGAATCAGTCAATTTTGAGGAACTTTTTCTAGGCCCTAAGATCTACAACATTTGCCAGGACAATTCTAAGGATACTAGCATAGTCTGGGAAGTTGCTTATAAATAAATGGACATTTATCCATTTGTCCATCCATCCATCCCTCCCTCAACCCAGTATTATTTTAGTGCTTACTATGCATCAGGAACTTTTGTGGGTGCTGGATGTGCTAATGAATGGGTTTGTCTTCTGGATTTCTCCTTCAAATTCTAGGAGGACATTCTGGAGAAACTTCCTTTAGAGAGATGAGGGAGTTATAAGACTCCAGAGTTTAATAAGGGTTCAGGGTCCAGATTTGAACCAGGTTTGTAAGGAGATATGAGGATTCATCACTCTATTAATTGTCAATGGTCACTTAAAAAAAAGTAGTTCTCAGTAAAAAAATTTTTATCATAGAGGACTTTAATATTTTTTCTGGGAATTAAAAAAATTTTGGTTGTTCTTATGAGTGGAATTTTCATTTTATTTATATTTTAAAATTGGTGATAGCATACATGAAAGCTGTTGAAATGTAATTGCTTTCAAAGAGTCTCCCTCATTGACCCTATTATTCTAACACCTCTAAGGTTTTTTTTGTGTGTGTCGTTTTTGTTGTTTTTTAGTTTCTAAGCATATAATCACATCAACTAGAAATAATAGTAGCTTTATCTCCTCCATTCCACTAGTTCAAACACCTTATTTTTGTTTGTTCTCATGATATTTTGGATAGACTTTTACGAACATTGTTAAATAATAGTGGTGTGATTGGTATCCCTGCCTTGAAGCTTGTGTTCTGGGAATGTCAGTGATGAATGATAATGTTGGTAATGATAACAGTTATCACGTGCTGAGTACTGACCATGTGCTATACTTGTGGATGTGTCTATTGCTTCTTCCATTTCAATCCTTTTCGCTTCTTGTATTTTGAAGCTTTGTTATTAGGTGAATATATATTTAGGATTATTATCTTAACTCAGTATATTGACCCTTTCATCATTATAAAATATCCCTTTCTTTCTGCTGATATTCCTTGTTCTGAAGTCTACTTTGTTTGATGTTAATATAGGCATTTCTTCATTTGATTAATATTTGCTTGGTATGTATTTTTCATTCTTATTCTTTTAACCAATCTGTGTCTTTAGAGTAGAATTGGTTTACTTTAGACAGCCTAGAGTTGGGTCTTGCTTTTCATCCAGACTTTTTTTTAGTAAGTAGAAAGGGTACACTCTAAAATAATGATAAAAAGTATATTACAGTAAAGACATATACCAGTAACATAGTCATTTATTATCACTATCAAGTATTAAGTACTGTATATAAATGTATGTGCTATACTTTTATATGACTGGCAGCACGTTGGTTTGTTTATACCAGCACAAACATGTGAGTAACGCATTGCGCTATGAGGACAAGATGGCCACGACCTCATGACGCTACAACATCACTAGGCGATAGGAATTTTCAGCTGCATTATAATCTTACGGGAGCAAGCACTGTTGTATAAGCAGTCTGTCTTTGACCAAAATGTCATTAGCGGTGTGTGACTTGTAGGTAGTTATTGTTTGAGAATTGCAGTGACTGGCAATGAGGAAATTGGGAACAACACTCCGGCCGTGGAGTAGTTCACCAACAGAGCAAAGAAATAACTGCTCCATTTTCCTTTTTGCATAGACATGTCCAGAAGGCAGTGGGGCTGGAAAGAAAGACTGTCGCACCTGTTCCGAGACGTGCTTAGTACAGAAGGGCCCTTAATTGCGTTGTGGAGCCCACTTGCCTTGGTCATGTGGAAGATCCTTTCAGATTCTGATTTGGATGCTGTTAGTCTTTGTCCCCAGTAGTCTGGTGGTTTCAGAATTTTTCTCTATTTTTGTGTATATTTTAGAATGAGTCTAGGAGAGGTTATGTTAGGGGCTGCTAGCCTCATGCTTTTAGAACCAGAAACCTCTCATTTATACAGGAAGTTGTCCTGAGGCACCTCATGTCATGTAGGTTTTCTGTGTAAAACCAAATGAACTCCTCTTTATTATTTAATTTTTTAATTAAAAATTATCATATAGTAAAATGAACTTTTCCCCTCTTTTGGTGTGTACAGTTCTATGAATTTTAATACATGAATAGACTTATGTTACCACTAGCACAATTAATTAGAGAATAGTTCCGTCATACCAAAAACTCCCTGTACTCACAGCTCTCCCCTAGCAAGCCGTGAGCTGTTCTCCATCACTGTAGCTTTGTCTTTTCATGAATGTCATATAAATGGACTTATACACAATGTATGACCTTTTGATACTGGATTCTCTCACATAGCATAATGCCTTTGAGATTCATCCAAGTTGTTGCATGTATCCACAGTTTCTTTAAAAAAGTTCTTTTTTAATTGCTGAGGAGTATTTTATTATCTGGGTATACTACAGTTTGTTTAACTATTCCTCTGTTGAAAGATGTTTGAGTTGTTTCTGGTCTTTGGCAATTATGAATAGAGCTCCTAGAAATGTGTAAAGTTTTTGTGTGAACATAAGTTTTCATTTCTCTCGGGCAAATAGTCAGGAGTGGGATTGCTGGGTCACATGCTTTCCAGAGTGGCTCTACCATTTTATGTTTCCACCAGCAATGTATGAGTGTTTCAGTTGCTCTGTAGCCTCACTGTCACATGGTACTGTCAGCATTTTTTATTTTAGTTATTCCAGGAGGTGCACAGTGGTATATTATCCTCATGTTCATTTGTATTTCGTTAATGGCTGATGATGTTGAACATTGTTTCATGTGCTTCTATCTTTGGTGAAGTGTCTGCTCGAGTCCTTTGCCCACTTTTTAACTGGTTTGCTTATTTTCACAGTGTTGAATTTTGAGAGTTCTTAACATATTCTGAATAAAAGTCCTCTGTGAAATGTGTGATTTGCAAATATTTTCTCCCAGTCTGTCACTTGTCTTTTCAGTGAGCAAGGCTGTCAGTGAGCAAAAGTTTTTAATTTGATGAAGTTCAATTTACCCATTTTTTTCTTTTATGAATGATGCTTTCCCATGGCTCGGAATTCTTCAACTCATCCTAGTTCATGAAGATTTTCCCTTATGTTTTCTTGTCATTGTTTTATAGTTTCATGTTTAATCTTTGGGTCTATGATACATTTAGAGTTAATGTTCGTATAAAGCGTGAGGTTTATCTTGAGGTTCATTTCTTTGCATATGGATAGGTGACCAATTTTTCCAACACCATTTGTTGAAACCTGTCTTTATCCATCAGCTAATAAATATATTTTTATTTTGAAAACAGTGTTAATATTTGACACCATCACCTTTGACCTTTCAGATGACGTCACTCTGTCAGTCAGTCAGTCTGACAACCAATCAGTTAGGCATTCAATCATTTAATAACTCAACAAACACATGGAGTGCCTGCCTTGTGTGTGGCATTATACAAAGTGCCAGCGTTTCAGAAGTATCTGCGACATAGTTTATTTTCCTCCAGTGTTTCACGGTCTGTTTAGGGAAACAAAGTGGGACAAGCTCTGTACAAAAGAATCTCTGTACAAAAGAAGATTCCCTTTGATTTATGTTGTGACTTCAAAGATTCTTTATTTAATATCTAATCATCACTTGTGTGAACTTCTAACTCTTTAACTTTTGGCTTCTTTTTCTCGAGGCATTGATCTAATCTTTAAACACATAAATTGTTAGAGGAATACACTCTGAGAAGAAAGCTGAAAGTAAACCCTTTCATTAAGGGAAACATGTGTTTGTTTTGTGTGTAAACACTCTCATATTTAAAGTTTCAATTTTTGTGCAGTGGGTTTTCTGACAACGAGGCACACTAGCACCAAACTTAGCACTCTTTTCCCCGCAGAGGCTAGAGCAGTAAACCAGATCTCCTAAATGTGCTGTAAATAAAGATGGTGCTGAGGCCCATAAGTCAGTAATTCTACTTATTTTCAATTAACTTTGATCAGAATAATATTTAGAAATAGAAAGTTGATGGTGTTCCATAAAGATTAGACTCAATAAGTAGGTTGGCTTTTGAGAGCGTACACAGGGGATTAGATTTAAGTTATGAGGCATTAGTGATCTCTCTGGTTTTAACCAGAAAGACTTCTTTTTTCTTTTTTTTTTCATTTTAATTGACGTTCCAGGTTTGTTAGATAATGGGGTGGGGGCAGCTGGATTCCAGTTTGGGTGATGTTTATGCTAGTCAATTTGGGCTGCCGTGCCTTGATTCCTTCCCTACCCTGTTTATTTTAATGTGTTTAGAAAACCAATAGGAAGCTAGAAGAGCATGTCTTACAGCACATAATAATAAAATAGTAAAAAAAAGAAAAAAAAAAACCAGTCCATGATAACAGTAGCTAATATTTATTGAGCACTTACTATGTGTCAGGCACTCTTCAAAGCCCTTTCTACAAATAAACACATTTTATTCTTTCAACAATCTGATAAAATAGGGGTCATTATCATTCCAATTTTACAGATGAGAAAATTGCAGTCCAGATATGGAGTGGGCAGATTCTAGGCTAGCCCCCAGTAATCCCTGTCTCCTGGCATTTATGCCCTGTGTCATCCTTCCCCTTGAGTGGAGGATGGCCTGTCAACATGCTTATAATTAACATAATATGGCAAAGATGATGGGATGTTTCTTCTGTGATTTGGTTACATAAGTTAGTGATTTCTGCCTTGCCAGCAGATTTGCTCCCTTGCTGGTTTTAATAAAGCAAATTGCCATGTTGGAGAGGTCCTTGTCTCAAGGAATACAGTTATCTTTCCACACAGAAAGGTATTTTAGAGACTTTTGAACCATTGTCATCCACCAAGACGATCTCAACAGGATCCCTGCAATCACAAAGTGTATAGGTTTTAAGTTGCCAACAGTTACTTAGAAGTGGAGACTTTCAGTCTAACAGCCCTTGAAAAACTGAAATTCTGCCAACAAAGTGAGGTTGGGAGGGAACTTTCCCAAGATGAGACTCTACCCTTGTCTGGTCCCTTGCTTGCAGCCTAAAGTAGACCGATTCTTGACTTACAGAAACTGTGAGATAATAAATGTGTTTTCCTAAGCTGCTGAGTTTGTGGTAATTTGTTGTGCAGTTATAGAAAACGAATGCAAGAGACATAAAGTAATTTGTCCAAAGTCACATATCAATCTGGCTACAGGCTATGCATTCCCTCTTAATGATCATCTCATGTAGAAATATTCCCAAAGAATTCACCACATGGTATCAGAGTTCCCAATGAGAAATTGTATTTTTAGAACATGAGGATTCTGGGGAAAAAAAAAAAAAAAAAAAAGAAAGAGAACCTTGGGAATCTTGTTTGGAGTATGGAGTAAAGCATTGATCTTGACTTTTCCTTACTATTCTTATTTTGTTGTTTAGGAGGCCACTGATTCTTTGGAGTTAGCCATCAGTGTATTTTCATTATATGAGTATATTGATTCTAAAGGGTACTCAGGTCAGACGGAGAGGAGTTTCTGCTACAAGATCAGCTGGGGACCATTTTTAACATCCCGATACTAACCAGTTTAAAAGAAAGATGAATGTGGTGGGTAAGTTCTTTCTCAGAGATGCCTGTAATAAGAAGTGGATTTATTTATTTTTATTTATTTATTTAAAAGACTTTGGTGAGCTATAACTTCAAGGTTTTTTAAATTTCTGGGAAAAAAATCAAATAAACATGCAAATCAACGTGCATTAGCATCTCCGAAGGTAACTCCGCCATTTCTCTCTCTCTCTCTCCATGGCTAGCATGATTTTAATGGTATGTTATGGGCTTGGCATCGCGTCATGCCCCCTGAGAGGCCATCACCACAATCTAAGTAAAAAACATCCAGCCCTCTCAGGAAGCTTTCATCTCTGTACAACCCCTTGCTCTAGTGATGGAAACACAGAATTGGTTTTTTTTCCCCCCCACATAAAAGGACACGTTAAAGACGTTTTTAACATCAGTTATCCACAGAGATAACCTCAGCAGGATTTTGGAAACCATGAAGCCCACAGGTTTTAAGTTGCTTTAGCCTTCTAGGATCATGATGCCTTTCTCAGGCCACTGTTTCTTCTCTTAACCTGGATGGACAGATGTCCTGAGTAGAAAGTTTCAGGCAACCTGGATGCCCTGGAATGCAGCAAATAAACCAGCGAACCCTGGATTTGTTCCTGTGGTGACTGGGGGTGTTTTGAGGCTGACTGTCATGAGAAAGTGTGGATTTTCCCTCACATGCTCTGCATTTTCTAGTGCTGTCCTCCCATGGTAGTCACACCATTCTCCCTCTCAGTACGTAAGGCGTATGTTCAAAGTACTTGGGTTTGAAGATGGAAATCCTGACATAAACGTCAATTAATCTTTACTCCTAGATGCTGTGAAATATTCATGATATTTGCTTAGAGAATAAAGCTCTAACCTGAGCTATAAATAGTTTTCAGACAAGTCCTTTCTGATTTTGAACCATAATAAAGGCTCATGTGCCGGTTAAATTTCTGCGAGCTCTTATACTTGCGGCTTTGGAAGTGTCCCTATAGAGCTGAGAATGTCTTTTGGCCATATTTCTGGCATCCTTGGACATTTTGTTTCCTAAGCTTAACATTTTAAGGTGATCTAGTTCTATTTACTCTTGGCATAACTTGAAGAAAGACCAAGTTAAAAGGCTCTTCGAAAGATTTTATAAGTCATGTTGGATGACAGCACATTCAGACTGAGACTGAAATGAGTTCAGTGTAAATGAATCAGAAACACATGGATGACGTTTCCCTTAGTGAGGAACTGTGCTTTCACTGTGGGACTGGAATGCAGAAAGAGATCGTTTCGTTTTGGTTAAGCTCACATGGCAAAGGGACACTGCTGAGCTCCAAGCCAACTTGCTACTGCAAAGTGTACCCAGCAATGCATAGTTCCTGAGGGCAGGGGCTGTGTGCCTGCGGCCTCCCCCTGTGAGGTACAGGAGCTTACCACGTTGGTTGGTGGCTGACGTTCTTTGAGTATTCCCATTCCAGATTCTGTCTCCTTTTACCAGTGATATGGAAGTTAAGTGTGTGAGCTCTGGAGTTCCAGTCCCCCCTCCTTTACTTCCTGTGTGACCTTGGGTAGCAGTGAGGTAACCTCTGAACCCTTAGTTTCTCGTTCTATAAAATGGAGGTATGATAAAATCGGAGCCATTACCTAGCATTGCTCGGAGAATTAATTGAGGTTGAATGTGGAAAAGGATTTACCAGCACAGTTTCTGGCATAAAGCAAGTGTTCCATACATGTTAGGTATTATTATTGCTGACTTAAACATCACTATAGTTTATACATGCGTAACAGACATTGTTATAATTCCTATCATGGGCCTAAATGGATTATACTGTCATCAACAGAAAATTTGGAAGTGAGCGGAGAGGCCTGGCCAACGGGATTATCATCCGGTATGGACCATTGGCGCACAAGCCCTGGCTGCATGGCCTTTAGACTGAATTCAAAGCCTGGCACCACTCACGTGTCTCCGCCTGGCTTTAGAACATTGTGGAATAACCTCGGATCTGGAAATTGCAGTCAGAGTTGATGACACCAGGCTTCCGCTCCGCTTGCTGTGAAAGCCGCGTGACAAGGCCTCAGCCCACATCAGCATTCTGCAGTGGGCATCGCGTTGCCCAGTGTGCACAGATGGGTGGGTCTTTTGTTAGCCCGTTATGACTCAGGTGCTCCATTTAAACGTGCATTTTGTTGTGAGGCAGCCATTAGGGTTTTAAACTTGCTGTGCCATCCATGTGCTGCGTGCTTCCTGGCTCATATGCATCACAATATAGTGTTCTCAGTGTTGGGGATTTCACAAAGCCAGAAATGCTAGAGAAAGAAGCTTCAGACTGGTAAAGAAGCGTCCATTGCTTCTTGCCATCATGACCCCCAACTTATCTGCCAGCTCCGATTTTCTTGTTACCTGGAACTAGCTTCCTGCTTTCCAGTAGCCATTGGGTACTGACTGTCCAGTACCCGCACAGAGGGCTGACTGTCCAGTGTCCCCACCTCCCCTCTTGACATCAGTCAACTTGTGTGGCAGGTGGGGCAAAATGTTCAAAAGGTGCTTTAAGAGTCAGGGTTAAAAATCAATGCCTCTTGCCTCTGTCTACTTGTTTCTCTCTGGGCAGCGATGTTGCCCGTGGCAGCTCCCATCGCTGCTCTTGATGATGGCAACATGGAGGCTTGGTGTCACGCAGAGCCACTGTCTGCGAATATACCTCTTTTTGAGGAAAACAGACCCTGTAGTTTGTGTTCTCTTTTAGCGCTAATCAACCATGTTTACTCAGAGCTTCTCAGAATCGAGACGTTGCTTTGCACACAGGCTGTTTAGGAATTACTCATCCATATTCTGCTAATTTTAGTGAGTGTTGCTCAAAGTATTCCAAGTGGACCTCTTCTTTAGACATTGGATTCTGCGTCCAGTTCCTCTTAGATACCTTCCGTTTGGGAATGTGTGCAAGATGTGTTAAGACAAATCCTCCTTGTCCCCACCCGTCAGCCACATGGAGTCTGATGAAGGGACTCATACTGGTCAATCATAACTCTCCTGGCTGTGTCCAGACTCCTCCATGTGGGGCATTTATTCACAAATTAATTCTTTCACTCAACAAACACGTATTAACTTTCTGGCAATCACAGTGCAAGACACTGGGGAGCAAAGAGGGAAAAACAGAGTCTCCGAGTAAAGTGAGTTATAGATAGGCAGAAACATAAACAAATTGGTCTATACCATTTGCTAAGAGCTAATAGAGGTGAGCAATGGTCCTGCGGGTAAACAGAATTGATGACCCTGATGGGACTCTATCCTCCGGGGAGGATTTTACAGGGAAGATGATGTTTGAGCTGAATTTTTGAGGATGAACTGGAGTTGTTGAGGACGTGTGTGAATGTAAGAAGATATGAATATGATTCATTCAGGGTATGGCCTGTATTTTAGAAAGAGTCAAAGGCTTCCAGAACCAAATCAGAGCCTCAGGTGCCATGCAGGCTACGATGTTTCCGTACGAGATCGGATGTTGTCAAAGTAAGGGAATGACGTAGTTAGACTTTGCAAGGTAAATGTGGTGGCAGAGTGGGACATAGGACAGGGGAGAGGGCTCCATGAGATGGGGGACAGGGAGGCCAGCCAGGTAGTCACAATAATGCCAGCCGGGACCCAGGTAGAGGCTGAAGGTATAGACAAGAAAGAGATGTTGCAAGGAGAAAACAAAGTGCTTCCTTTAAAGAAGAAATGACCGTAGCAGCATCTCTCTCTAGGGCTGCGGGAGAACTCATCAGCTGGAAAAGCTGGTTAGTGGGCATGTTACATTATACAAAGAGAGGTCCCTTTGGGAAACAGTCAAATTAAACTGTTCTACAAAAGAGAGTCACAGGAATTTTTAATTTTCTGCTGGCCCTGAGAGAGATGAGTTTTGTGGGGACTCTGGAACTTAGAGGAATAGTGGGAGACCCAGCTGTGGTCTGTATAAAGAAGGGGAGAAGGGCCCAAAGGAGTGATGCAGGTTGGCTTTCAAGGAATTAGAAATTTCCTGAGGCAGGAATAAATGCCTGAGAAAAATGGCTACCAGAATAATTTTAAGTTGTTTGCTGAAATGTGCTGACCTGTGTTGTCTCCTGTTTTTCCAAAATCTTCGATAAAAGTCTAGCCTGTTTTGGGGAATGAAATGGTGGACAGTGTATGTGTTCCTAGAGTGGGAAAATGAGGGGTGTTCAGGCTTCCGTGGACCAGCATGGAGGTATCATGTCCATGGAAGGGAGAGATTCTGGAAAACCAGGCAGTGACCAGCAGAAAGTGAGCAGAGGCCCCATGTAGGCACAAGAGCCAAGGTAGGAGACAGGCAATAGCTGAGAAGCAGGCAGCAGGGTCAACTGACTCAGAAGCAGATGTGGAAACAACCACGTTCCCTTAAATATACCAGAGGAGAGTGACTCTGCAGGGGTTGAAGAAGCAAGGTCTTGTTGCTACATGGCTAGCTGCCTCAGGAGGCAGCCATTTGGGACTTAAGAAATTTGTAGGAGGTAGAGTTATCAGAACATGCTGACAGATTGAACAAGGGCGGAACAGAAGAGATGGGATCAAAAATGGCAAAGGGAGGCCAATTGTGCTGCTAACTGAGCTGGGAGTTCAGGGCGGGCGGGGATAGAAGTTCTTCTATTGAAAAGGGGGTTCCGGAATGGGAGTGGAATATGAACTGTTTACAAAAATATCCAAAGGGAGAGGACCAGCTGGTGTCTAGGACCGTAAATATGGGAGCAGGATGGAGGAATCCAGCTGACTGGAAAAGACCACCAAGAAAACGTCCAGAAGGTAAAGGAAAGGAGAATGGCAGAGACCTAGATGGGCCAGCATTCAAGAGTATCTTCCATATGGGACACTTTCGGGCCACATTTTTATTTTTATTTATTTATTTTTTTTGGAAGGGGGCGCATTCTTTAAATAAAAACTTTGCTCTGTTTACTTAGACATTACATCTTTCCCCTCTTACCTCTAGCAGTGCTCCCAGGTAACAGAACTATAGATAGGAATTACTTCTTTACCCAAGGGACTTTGTACTGCCTTTTATAGCACCTATTAATCTTCTATGATTCAGGAACTTTTCATTAAGGACCTGTTGTGCTCAGGCATTGAGAATTTAGCAATGTGCTTCAAATATTAGCTCTATCTATAAAGGGTCACAGTTTATCTTATACTTCTTATACTGCTGCCCCTTGAGGAACCCTGAACAGGTCACTTTTGATGCAAATATGGGAGTCACTTCCTATCCTATTGTGTCCTGTCCCCTCTCCATTCTCCTCCATTCTATTCTATTTCTGCCTAAGCAGCCTCACTGAGCAGGTTGTGTTCCAGAAGTAAATTTGGAAGTCAGTAATGTAAAATTTGGATCATATATTTCTCATAGAATTAATGTTCTAAAAACATGGTTTAACAGCTTTTGGCACAGGCCCTAGGCCAGCGCCCCTGGTATGTGGCCAGAAGAGAAAGCCATGAATGAGGGAAGACGTTTTCCTGTTCAAGGCTCTGGGTACGCCACCACCCTTTCTATACGACCTCCAAGTTCTCAAATACCTGCTGTCTTTACTAGCCAGCAATTTAGATGAACTGATTAAATAAATTACTTGACTGGAACTCATGGAGTGAATCCATGAATTAATCTCTGAGTCAGTCCACTCCAAGCTTCACAATCTGTTCTTGATTCTGTATCGCTCTCTCCAGAAAAGGCCACGAGCAGGAAGAATACTCTGATTTGGAGACATCTATGCGTTAAACCAATGAACAGGTTTGATATTGAGTAGGCTTGGAGGTGACAAGGAGGACAGTGGACTTAGAGAAGTGTAGGGTCACTAAAGATCAATCTAAGTTGAGTGGAGGAGTTAACACACTACAGCTGTGAGGTGGTGGGTGTGTGGAGGCCTTGAAGTCTGAGGTCAGTATTTTGATCAGATTTGAAGGGCTCTGTCCAAAGGACCAATACGTTTTAAGTTAATGGGAGAGACAGTAATTAATTAACCAACTGTTTGCTGACAGCTGTGCCGGTGGCAGGGAAATAATTGGGAACACAATGGGCACAGACTTTGGCCTCCGGAGAGCTTACAATCTAACACAGGAGGTGGGTAAATTCTTGGTTGGGGAAAGACAGGGTGCTGTGGGAACCCCTTGGAAGGGAGACAGTTCCTCACAGGCAGGAGGCCGAGGTGTGTGGGGAAGGCTCCTTGGAAGAGTCTGAGGAGAGGCAGAGGGGAGTCCCAAGCTTGGAGACCAGAGGAAATAGCGCAGCCAGAGTGTGGCTGTGAGTGACGATCTGAAAAAACTTCATTTTGCTGGGAGCTGGGATGCAGAAAGTTTGGAGGAATAAGCATTTGGCATGTAGCAGTTTTTAGAATTTAATTCCCTCAAGTGAACTAAAATTTAAAACTTTAATGTACAAAAGTTTACTAAATTCCTGCGATAATGAAGATTGCTTAACCAAAAATAGAGTATTTCATAGCTAGTATTAAAACTAGTTTTCAGAAAAGGAACCTATCTGCTTTCTGCCACCAGTTGAACTTTTGCTAATGTGAACCTTGCATTGGATCTGGGGAGTTCTTTTGTTGTTGAAATTATGTAATTTTAAACCTTTAATAAGCATGCTAAGAGAATTCCCTTTTTATCTCTAAGAGATCCTAAAACCAGAGGCAAAAATTATAAAAGGCCAAAGAGGACATTTTCATACTTTCTTATTATTTGTTTAAAAGGAGGAAAATGGTATTTCCCTCCTCAAATGATCAAGCAAACCTTTTCTCTAGGGAAATCCTTGAACCAAACAGGATTATTTCAGTTTCTTTTACCTCTTTCTTAAACATCCAATCCACTTTCTCTCCCATTGCCTACTTTGGCGTGGTTCTAAAGACTGGAGAGTCCGGTGGGTATCAGACACAGAAATGAGCTGAATCCCCAGGAGACAATTTCACTACCACTTGGCTCTTAAACATAACAGATAGGAAATCAGCTTGGTCAGGCTGCACATTTAAATGATGATCAAAATGCAACTCCTGTTAACATTTCAGAGGGTTCTTCCTTGTTAATCACTTGCATTTCTGAGTTGATTTAACATTCTCTATCAGAAATGGATATTTTTATATATAACTTGTAAAGGCCATTTTCTCTGTATGAAGAGGTTGGAATGTTTCAGGAGGGGGACAGTGGTGCCAAGCAATAGTTCACTATTGGAGTTCATTTGTATTTGTAGTCTTAAATTTAGGTATTGCCTGGGATTTTTCTTTTTTTTTCATTTGAGTTATGTGTGCGATCATGAAGTCAATTTAATATTCATTTCTAAAAGATTTTTAAAACAGGAATTTTAATATTTGAATGACAGAATTTTCAAGGAAAAGTGTAGCGATTTAAGGTCTAGTTCATTCATTAATATGACTTATAATGAGTCATGTGCCATGTTTGTTGTTCCATTTCCTTTCGTAGCTGATGTCATAAGGCCACCTGTTCTTTGCTACAGCTTTGGTAGGCTGTGAAGTACTCTCAGCCCCTCGATAATTGCAGCTAATGTTACATCTACTTAATGTTATATGTGCTCAGCATTGTACTAAGTGTCTGACATGTAGTATCTTGCTGAGACCATGCAATAATCCTGTAAGGCAGGCATATATGAATACACCCATTTTACCCAGGAGGAAACTGAGGCTTAGAGAGTTTGAATGTGTTGCCTATAGTACCGTTCGAAGGAAGAAGAGGAGGCCAGATTTGAGCAGGATGAACTAATTAACTAGTCAGTGTCAGAGCCTGGGCTCTCAACTTCTGCATATTGACTTTCTAGCCAAACTCCCAGGCAGAATTTCACCTACCATTCCAGGAACATGGTGTTTTGTGATTTAAAGAAAAATTACCCTAAAGTGGATTTGATCAACTAGATAAAGAATCCACTCTGAGTAAAATATCACTAAAGCAGTTTACTGACTTCCTCATGGCAATTTCCCAGAGAAATGGATTCCTGAAGGGAATCACTCCTGTAGACGTCTGTACACACTTGTCAGTTCTGCAGGAATGCAATAAGACTGTTTTAATTATTACCCCATTTCACTCATGTTCCTGTAAAATGGAAACCTCCCTTTGTAACAACCCTTTAGAGAAGACTTTATGAAACATTTGGGTCATATGCATGACAATTATTCAACATTAGCTTGCCAAAGAAGCTTTATTTTGAAGCTGATGAATGTGAAATGTATCATTAAGATCATAAGACAAACTTGCCATTATAAATGGGAATTTTCAGCTTTTATCTATTACTCAGTTAAAAAAACTGTTTCTGATCTCGATCTAAACTATAAACTAAAAGGCCTTTTAAAAATGTAGCTAAAAATCACTCGTTAAAAATAAATCAACTTTATTGAGGCATGATTAACATACAGTAAAATGCATCCATGTAAGTGTACAGTTAAATGAGTTTTGACAAATGTATACAATCGTGTAACTATCACTATAATTAACAAACATAAACATTCCCATCATCTGCTTCCCAGTCATTACCCAGCCCTGACCCAGTCAATCACTGATGTGCTTTTTTCACTATACATTAATTTTGCCTTTTCTGGAATTTTATATAAATAGAATCATGCAATCAGTATTAATTTGTATTTGGCTTATTTCACTCATCATAATGTTTTCAAAATTTGGCCATGTTGTACGTTTGAGTAGTTTGTCTCTTTTTTTTACTGAGTAGTACCCCGTTGTATGGATGTACATACCGCACTTTATTCACCGGTCAATGAACGTTTGGATTACTTCTAGTTTAGCTATTATGAATAAAGCTGGTATGAACATTCGTGTACAAGGCTTTATATTTTCTTTTTTCTCCATTGAATGCTTAGGGGTAGGATTGCTAGGTCATTTATGTTTAACTTTATAATTTTTCCTAGGTGGTTATGCCATTTTTGCATTGCTACCTGCAGTATCTGTGAGTTCCAGTTGCTCTATATGCTTGCCAACAATTGATATTGTCAAAAATCATTGTCATTTAAATTTTAAAAGCAGGTAAAATATAGCCTCTTCAGAAAGCTAACTTTGAAAGCCAAATTTTGTCCATATTGAAAAAGTCAACAAATTCACTCTGCGGCAGTCAGTGAGGGGAGAAAAATACTTTGCATCTGCTTCTTTGGAACTGTGCTATTAGCAGTATTAACTGGAGTCCCCTGGCTTCAAACCACTGTTAGGAGGCTCCCTGGGGGGGAAAGGGGAGGTGATTTCTTGTCTCTCCAGAGGCATTACAGAACCACACTAATGACTTAAATGATGGTTGTTCCCTTATATGCAGCACTTAATATGGTGTCCAGATGTTTCACATGTTTCCGAGATTAGTGTGGGTTAGCCCTGTCTCCCAAATTTAATACTTGGCTTGGAGAGACCACAAAGTAGGTGTCCAACATGTAGCACTGACAGGCCTCCCAGTTAACAAAATAAACATACATAACATGAATCCCGTGCTGCCTTGTCATTAGAGTCCTGTTAACCACACTGAGTCCTTGGCTTTAAAAAAAAAAAAAGTGGTGTCAATGTTGGAATGGAAAGGCTAAAATTTAGAGGTAGCTTATGTTTGGCCTACTCCATCGAACCAGAAAACTCAGTAGTAGTTACGCTGACTGATAGTACTTAAGATAGACACAGAATGAATTATAGTTTTTATGAACTAATGTTAGACTCTCAGAATCTAATCCGTGTTTGCCACGGAGGCAGGTAGTGAGGACATAAAGATGGAAGATGCACCCTCCCTCCCCTCAGTGGAGAAAATAAGGAAGCTGACTAAATAATACGGCGTGTGCGGTAATAGGGCTAAGTACAGTGTTTCCTGAGTACAGAGGAGGGGTACCCATCGCAGGTTCCACTCCATTCCTTATTTGTGTAGCTGCTATGGACCAGGCACTGAGCTTGTTGGCACCATCCACTTTCATAGAACGTCTAGTCTAGCAGGAAGATGGATGGAAAGCCAATAAAGCAAGTGAAGCAA
This sequence comes from Rhinolophus sinicus, assembly GCF_057876585.1. Lineage (NCBI taxonomy): Eukaryota > Metazoa > Chordata > Mammalia > Chiroptera > Rhinolophidae > Rhinolophus > Rhinolophus sinicus. The sequence continues at coordinate 163,816,721 of NC_142517.1, read as the reverse complement.
GTGGAATCTGTCACAGACAAGGGAGGGAGCATATGACAGACAAAGGGAGTTGTCCAGCTTTGGAGGGGCAAGAAGGACTTGAAGAATGGTGGGAGTTAGGGGAAAGGCTCTGATGGGATGGTGGGGAGGGGAAGAGGGTTCTAGGTGAAAGTACCTGAGTCCGGTGGGAATGTAGCACATACCAGGAATGGGAAGAAGACCCACAGGACCCTTGTCATAATACACGAGCAATTCTCTGGTGTGGAGGAACAGAATCACACTGGAGAGGATGAGGCTGGATGAAAGGTTATAGTGCAGGATGCCGCCTTGGGCTTCTATAAAGAGGGGGAGCAATGGGATTATTTTAGGGCTAGAAACCTGTTTAAGACAATGCTTCTATCAGCATCCTTCACCCTTAAATACACCACATCGAAATATGTTAATGCTCACGTGTTTGAGCCAGCAAACATCGTTTTACTTGGAGTGTTTAAGTAAAGACTCCCTACTCCTGTATCATACAAGTTAACATTTCTCCTAACGTTATTTTCCATGAGAAGAATTAGCCATAGCAAGTTATGATCCTAAAATGCCAGCTGGAGAGGGGTCATCGGGAGATTGAAAAGCAGTGCTCTCCTTTTCCAGGAAAGGCCACGGAGAGCTGTTTGTGGTTGAGTTGGCCTTGAACCCACAGATCAGACTAGTCTTCTCCGAGTCTCTTCTGCAGGCATATTTTCTTCAGTAAAATTCCTTATAAAATGCCCACACTCTGGAATTGCTTGACTTTCTTTTGTTGGATTCATTTTTTTTTTTTTTTCCCCACAACTGGACACATTTTCAAAACATCCCCATTTCAAAACTCTAGGCATTTTACCTGTTTTCTTGCGTAGGACATAGAACAGTGCCTGGAACATAGTAGGCACTCAGTGACTGTGTCTTGAGTGAATGAATGAAAACACTGACGGTGAACAGATGTAAAGAAATTTGGTCTGATTTTGCTTTCTTACTAAAACGTGCTATTACCTGTACTCCCTATAAGCCCTTCTTCTGAGATTGAACTCCAAACTTTAGTAAAACAACCCTTGAAAATTCAGTTATTGATTCTGAAACCTAAGTGTTAGTCATTGCCACGCCCCTCCCCTTCCTCTTTGTTGCTTTTTAGAAATAATTGACTATTTGTGGGTAAATGCTCCTGCTTTTTAAAACCTGTATTTGAATGCTCCAAAGGCAGAATAAAAATTCTTCCTGTGTCCTTTCTCCTAATTTTTTATCTATATGATGAAAAAGTGTCAGCTTTATTTATAATGTACTACTAATCTTGTATTGCTTCACAACCATCAATTCTTATCACTTCTTGGTGGAGAAGATAGTGTAGATTTATATGATCCACTGGCAGGTGGGCAATACTTTCACATTTGCCTGAGCCATGAGATTTGCTCTCTGGAAAAGTGTTTGTTAATGAAAGGAAGGCAAATTACATTTTATATATCAAAAGTGTCATTGTCCCAATTCAAAGATGCTGCTGCATCCACCTGCTAGAGTGGAGTTGGGAACAGCTCTGTCTTCAGAATAGTTGGACAGCAGAGAACACATGCTGTGAATGAATGTTCCTCTAGCCCTTTTGGAAGTCGAATCAGAGAGGACACCTCAGCGTTTGGATCATTTTCCTTTAAACCTCACCTGAAAGTCTCAAGTAGGCCCTTGAGAAGGTGGTAGCAAGCTAGCTGGTTCTCCTAGGCTTCTGACTAATATGGTTACAAATAGGGGCTCGTGACAACTGCTCTGAGTCTGGCAGTTGTCAGAAAACTGCTGTTGTAGGAAAGTTGTAGGAAAAAGAGCCCTGGACTGGGATGAGGTTTGGGGTGGTGTGGGTTCCTGGTCTAAGCAGTTCTGTGACCTTGGGAAAATCACTTGATTCTTTGGCATCTAGTTTCCTCTTTAGCAAAATGGACAGGTCAAGGTTATATCTTCCTAGCCTGTGTTATAGAGCTATTGTGAAATCCAGAGAAATGTGTGAAAGTGCTTTGACAGGACAAGGCACTATATAAATTATAAATGCCAAGTAGCATTGTGGAATGTATTGCAGTTTTGGTGGATGAGGCAAGGATAACCAAAGGTGATCATTGTAAGAACAGAGCTGTCTGGGACCTTGCACTCCACAGCTGACTGAGTTGGTCCCAAGCTAGTGACCAGGGAGAAATAGCAAGTGTCTCATGTAGAAATCACACTTCTGGGGTGAATCAGCCTTCACCCTTTCTGGTCTAAAATCACCATGTAAATAGGACTGAATCTGGCTGCACGCTTTACCTCTTTTTGGGTAACTGCACACCCAGTTTACACCTGCTGTATCCCTTTTACTCTTAATGGTGACCTGATTCAGATGACAAATTATATGGTCATTCTACTTACCAGGCACTGTCCCAAGCAGTTATATGGTAAATACTGAGGAAACTTGGAGCCAGCTTTTAGCACTTGGCTTTTCTTCGCTGTTTTGGAACTAGTCGTTTCCAATCAATAGTTCTTCATTCTGTTGTTTAGAAGTCTTCTTGCTCATGGAAGTGCGAAGGACAGTCTGTTTTCTGAGAGTCTCTTTTTAAAGGCAAACATCTTGGCTAAATGATTTAATGAATAAGTGAATAAATTTTGGAAGGCAGGAGCAGGACCCCTCCCCCCTCCCCACGATGTCTACTCCTGCATCCTCATCACTGGGACCTGTGATATATGACCTTCCATGGCAAAAGGAAGTGAGGTTGCAGATAGAATTAAGATTGCTCATCAGCTGACTTTAGAGACTTTATCCTGGATTATCTGGGTAAACCTAATGTAATCACAAGTTTCTGTAAAAATGGAAGTGGAGGTAGAAATGGCAATCAGAGCAATGTGGTGTGAGGGAGCATCTTGCTGTTGCTGGCTTTGAAGATAGAGGAAGGGGCCATGAACCAAAGGGTGTAGGAAGTCTCTAGAAGCTTGAGAAGGCACAGAAATGGATTCTCCCCTAGAGTCTCCAGAAAGGAATGCAGCCCTGCCAACACCTTGATTTCAGCCCAATGAGACCCATGTTGGATTTCTAACTCATTAACTGTAAGATAATAAATTTGTGTTGTTTTATGCCACTAAATTTGTGGCTTAATGTCAATACTGAAAATTAATAATAGAAAACTAATAATCATGGAAAATGAATAATAGAAAATTAATACAGCACTCATCAATCAACAAGTATCTATTGGATATTCGTCATATATCCAGGACTATACCGAATATTGTGAGGAAATCTCAGGGACATAGAATACACAGAGTCCACCCTCAAGGAATACCCTAGGAATAATGCATATAGAACATTTAGAGAGCCATTAATGGGAATTAATTAATTAAGTGCTAATTAACTGTGCAGAAGAATTTGAAAAAAGGGATTGCAGGAGAGTGCCTATAAGCAACGGGGTGATGGGTGAGAATGATGAATGAATGTGAAACTTTGGGAGTTTCTAATTAATAATGATCTCAGACTCCCAAGGAATTTTTTAATCAATGGACTTAGTTGCTGTGTATGGAATTCAATATAACACACACTAAATATTGGAGTTCCTCTAGGCATAGTCTTAGACCCTTTCCTCTTCTCACTCTATACTGTTTCCGGAGGTGATTTCACCCATGTAACATGCGTGTTGTAGTGGGTTGCAGTGCCCCCAAATATATATATCCACATTCTCACTCCGGGAATCTATGAAAGTGATTTTATTTGGAAGAAAGATCTTGTGGATGTAATTACATTAAGGGTCTTGTTCTGAGACCATTCTGCATTATGTAGATGGGCCCTAAATATAATGACAAGTGTTCTATAAGAGATGCACAGACAGAAGAGAAGGCAGAGATTGCAGTGATGTGGCCACCTACGATTGCTGGCAGCCACCAGAAACTGGAAGAGGCCAGGAAGGATTCTTCCTACAGTTTACAAAGGGAACATAGCCCCGCTGTCCCTTTGATTTCAGACTTTTGGCCTCAGACACTGTAAGAGAATAAATTTCTGTTGTTTTAAGCACCATGTTTTGGTAATTTGTGATGGCGGTGCGAGGAAACTAATACACGTGCCTTCATTGGCCAACCCCACATAGGAGTCTCACAGGTGGTATCTCTAGCGCAGGCCTGAGAGCTCCATGCCTGTTTATTCAGCTGCCTACCTGTCATCTCCAGATGTTTCAGAGCCACTTTGAATCTATTATGCCCCAAACTCTTCCCTGCTCCAAGCCTTGTCCTTTCCCATTCTCCCCTAGGACACTAAATTACATGACTGCCCATTCAGTTGGGCATATCAGAAACTCAGGAGTCATTCTTGACTCCTCTTTCTCTTTATATATCTTGCATGTCCAATCATGAAGCCCTACTGATTTTACCTTTCAAATGTTTCTCAAATCTGTCTACCTCCCCTTGACTTTCCACCATCACCACCGTTGTTCTTGCTCTCACCATCTCCTGCCTGAAGTACTGCGATTCCCTCTTAACTCATCTCCCCACAAAGATGGGTGCTGATTGCCCCAGTCTCTTTTCTACCCTGCAGCCATTGTGATATTTTCAAAATGCAGCTCTGATTATGTTAGTCCCTGCTTAGACTCTGCCAGTGATTGCCATTGCTCGTATGATAAATGCAAAACTAATACTAAGGAGTGCTGCAAGGCCCAACCTCAGCCCGCACTCAGCTCTTCTTTGGGGTCTCCTCTTTAGTCAGCCTGGCCTGCTCTAAGTTTCCTCCTGCCATGGAGCCTTTGCATACACCCTTCCCCCGTTAGGAATGATCTTTCCTTCCTTCTTTGCCTAGATGTCGCTGACTTACGCTTCTGATCCCATTGTTATTTTCTCAGAGGAGTTGTCTCGGACTTTCCAAACTTGATAGAAACCCTCTGCTTTTTCAGGCTTTCACAGCATTCTGTATCTCTCCTTTAAAGAGCTTGTCCATGTTGCAACTTTGCATATTCTTGTTATTATTTTATTAATGGATGCTCTCCCTTAGTAGACTATATGTTCCACTGAGAATAGAGAAATTGTGTCCCAGAGCCTAGCGCCATGCATAACAGGTGCTCAGTAAACATTTCTTGAATGAATTAATGAATGACAAAAGTAGTGTATAATGTTACCCATATTCCAAGAGGGCTTTTGTATCATATGCCTTGCCGTTTGAGGGTTATAGTGAAGGCGGCTAAAACTATGTAACCAGGCACCCATGGGAAGGGAAAAGGTGCTCCCCCCACCTTTTTTCAGGGACTCACCAGTATCATCTGTCTTCTAATTTGCTTGAATATTACGAACTATCTCTCAGACTTTGTTTTGGTGGAAGAAGTGTATAAAGTCTATTTTCAGGAAGCATATGAGTCAGTTAAGCTTTTATTTCCCAAGTGCTGTGCCAGCTTGTTGTGATTTCAGCAGCATGCAACAGGTGCACATATTTTTAGCTTTTATGACAAGTATTGTGTACTTATCCTCAGGAGTCCCCAGCTCGAATGCCCTTCATCGAAATGATGCCAAGCGGGAAGAACGTACCCACAGCCGTGTGCTTGTTTGGAGAACAGTAAAACTACTAGCAACAAAACACAACAAAGCAAAACACCCCAAACAAAACCCCAAAAAAACGAAGAACAATAAACTCTTTATCCTTAACAGAAGCCAAAGCAAAAACATTAAGCTTCGGCTTATGAAGAAAGGGCATGGTTTTAGGAAAAAGGGGCTGATTTTCAAAATCCAGACTGTGGTAGCTGTGAAATTAGCATGGAAACAATTGATCATTGGCTGAAAACAAGACACAAACCCCTTAAATGTGCTTTGCTGCTCCTTCAGTGCTCTAGGGAACTTTTCCCATGGCAGGTGCAGGTTTCGAAGAGTACTTTAATTAACTTGTATCAAAGAGACCGCATATAAGAAAGAACAGTGTAAAGATTTCTTTAATTAGTGAATTTTATCAGGTCTATTCCAACGTCCATCAGTAAAGTAGTTGGTGGGCTGCCTGGGTCCTTGGTGGTATATTCAGTCAATAAGCTATTCATGACTCTGGCAAGTAGCTAGGTTTTTAAACCAATGGGAATTTGGTGGACAATTTCCCTTTGCTACCTTTAGCTACACGGCTAGAATCTATAAACTGTTCTTTCCAGGAAACAAAGTGCTGAGGTGAGCAAGTGGCCAGCAGAGTCTGTAGCAGACACATTAATTGCACTGCTGAAGAAGCATGGGCACGTATTTACTCATAAATGTACCTAAAGAGAGGCTGTAGTGTTATATTTGGCGGTGGGTAGGGGTGGGGAGAAGAGAGCAGACTACCATTTGTGTGACGTGTACAGTGTTAATCCAAAATCATTTTTTGGGGTGTAATTTTGAAGCGTCCCATGCATTTCATTGTCTTTCCAGAATGGCAATAAAGCCAAAAGAAAGACCTCTCTCCCTCAGTAAATCAAAAGTTAGCAGGCAAAAGGTCAAAATACCCAAAGCCACAAGAACATTAACACTTTGGATATAAAGATTCCCTAAGAAACAAATGCTCACCCTCACTTTGGAGAAAGCAGACAGACGCCTTATCTTTGTGAGTTTACAAAATGGAGCCAAACTGTACCCTTAGCCACTTTAACTAAACCAAAGCCTGGATCTTTTAGCAGCCCACAGTCATTAAAGCTCTCAGAGAGCCTCCCAGGAGCCAATGTGCTTGCTTAAGTATATGCTGTAAAAGGTCCCAGAGATTTACAAGGGACTGCTCCACGCTAAACCAGGCACCATCTGATAAACAAGCAATTTTAGCTGCAGGCTAAATGATGCTCTTTGAGACTTTGATTTACAATGCTGAAGATGATGTATTTGTAGTTCGGGGATGGCTTCTGCTAGGGGCGTGCTGTGATTACTCACCCATGAGCAGAATTCAGGGCTCAAGTCTTCAGCTTGGAGGTCAGAAAATTGCCAGTGGAATGAAAGAGGGTTGATAAGGTTTATTGAGATGCTAAATAGACATGTAAAAAAAAACTTATTAAGCCAGTAGTTTTGAAGACTTCTTAAGCTTTCTGGGGACCACAGTTATTGTTAGTTTGCTTAAGTCCCAAAGATATGAAAATAATCTGCAAAATTGATCTGGTGGTCTGATTTTACTTTCATTACATTTAAAAGGAAAAGCAGGCGTAGTTTATTATTGCTGACATTTAAAAATAGGAAAAATGTTCAATTTAGCATTTATGTAATTGCTCAAAAGCAAAGGAATCTGAAGGCAACTTTGAAGCAAATCAAATCACGTTCAAGAACACTGAAGAACAGATTCAGAGTACTTGAACCTGAATAAAGTACTGTAAGAATGCTTTTAAAACTCATGGTTCCAAGAAATGATTTGGCCAACTCCTTGGCCCAGAAGTTTTGTATTTAATAAGTATGTGAGTGTCCACTAATACTGGCACTGTACTAGTACAAAGTTAAATAAAATACAGTCTCCTTTAGAAGTTTACTGTTCAATGGTTTTCATAGATAGTTTCAGTAAAAGGTGAGACGTGTTAAGAAGGAGCTTCGTAAGATGCTGAGGGAGCACAGAAGAGAGGAAATAAGCTTCTGGACTTAAAGGGGACTCAGTAGACAAAGGGGGGGCCTCCCTGGGCACCCTTCTTCCTTTCTCATGACTGTCCAGGCAGCTAGGCACAGAGAGAAGAGCATGCAAGGAGACGTTTTCGGCACCACTGGTATTCTAGACTGCAGCACATTCAGAGCCATGGCCAAGTATTCCTTTGCTGAGAAGACCTCAGATGGCTGGGGTTCTGGTTCAGGCAACACAGGGAGGATTCAGAAATTGCAGATACAATGTGCTAGTGAAGGAATCAGTGGCAAATTATACATAAGGCAGTAGGTACAGCCCTGAGGTCAGAGCTGGCTCTAGGCGAGGATGTCGGCCCCAACCTTGGCTTTTTGTTCCATCCTTCTTTGGGGACGTACAGGAAACACAGCCTCTTCTCTCAGGAAAGGACCCGAGGAAGTGATACAGATTGTGGCATGCGTGCCAGACACCTGAAATGGAGTAGTTCTTTTCTGGGCAACTTGTATTATTAGAGAGCTCCAAGCTCTAAACCATGGGACTTAGATGATGCAATAGGGTATGGATGGAGCTGCCTTTTGGGGAGATTAGAAGTAAAGCAGTAGTTCTCTCTGCTAATCAACTTTTACCGCGCACTATTTCCCTATGCGTAACATAGCCCTGGCTGGGCTTAAAGGTTAATAATAGGCCTAACATTTACTGAGTGCTTACTATGTGTGAGGCACTATTCAAAGGGTTGTATATATTAACTCATTTAATCTTCAGAACAACCCCATGAGGTAGGTACTTCGTGATCTCTATTTTACACGGAGGAAACGGTTAAATTTGCTCATGGTTGTAGGACTGATGAGCACACTCAGCTGCCTCCCCGACAGTCGCTGCCACAGTTAATTTTGCAGACAAGGACTTCTAGATTGGACATTGCGGGGCATCCCTGCCCTGATGCCCCAACAGTTGAATCCTTCAGATTGGGGTTTCAAGTCGGCACTTAGAAATCCTTCCTTTTCAATCATCCCTCAACCTGATCATCACGTAGCTTCTCTAAGCCCCAATTTCAAAGATTGGAAAAAAAATGCCCTCCTTCTACTCCCTCTAAAATAATTGGAGCATCAGCTATGTATCGCCTGTAAAACACTTAGGACTATGCAAATGAAGGATATTACAGAGACACAAGGTGATGGTATTTTATAGCAGTCCATTAAGACTTATCATTGTAAAGATAGTGGGTTGCACTGAGTTGCACCTTTGACCAGATCTTTTCCCTGAATTTTAGCATGGAATTGCGTATGCTTTTAAAATTTGCCCAAGCTAATGGTCTTTATGAACACAGGCCTCTGCACAAGCTTGACTACATCTAATAAATTCCCTTGGCCAAAATATTTTTCAAGTATTATAGTGTAATTCACTTTATCATGTCCAGTCTTGGCCTAATAATGCACAATTCTCAGGAGCCAAGTATATTTCATGAAGCCTACAATTACTTTTATAAAAGTTGCAGTAAAGTATAATGATTTTTAATGGCATCAATGATACCATTGTATATATCGGTTTCAGTTTTGAAGTAGACTTAAGTTCAAAGACCCAAGGGGACCATTCTCCTCTCGATGCACTTGTGTTACTCCCATTAATGCTAATGGGACAGACAAATGCTGCTCTGGAGGAGAATATATCTGCCCTTAGGAAGGTAACAGGTTTTAATTAGTAACGCTTTGAATCACACAAAAGCAGCTTGCCCTCTGTAAACAGCGAGTGTTCTCAGAGATGAGAGCAGGGATCACAGCCTGGGTTATTTACTCACTTCGAATCTTCAAACCTGAGCTTTGTAAATGGTGAACAGAAAGGCCTTGATTCGTTGAAATAAAATCACAGAACTAAAGCAGAATTTATTAAATTTCCAAGGGCCTGAGTGCCAAGTAGATCTCTGTAGTGGGTTATTACAATGACTCTATCTTTGAAAGGGAAGGTCAGTTAACTCGATACTCTAGAAGTGATTGCCTGATGGAGTAGGGTCCACCTTTTATTTGATCGCAAGCTTTAAACATAAAAGGTGAAAGTCTAGCGAGGCTTACCCAGCTGGAGGGCCCGGGGGTGGTTGTGCTAGAGCTTGGGCCACAGAGCACTTTCTTGGGAAGTGGTTCTTAGGCTGAAAAAACAGACACTGGATAGAGGAAAGGAAATAAATAGAAAGGAGCTAGCTAGCATTTTGGCATGTCGGCTGCTTTGCGTCACTGTCTAGGCAGGTAGGTGTCTCAAACATGGGCTTCAGAGTGAGGAGGCTGGAAGGTCAGTTTCCATCTTCTATGTATAAATCTCTAGCTTGCTTTCAAAAGAACGATGTGTTTCTTTGATTTTTATAATTGAAATATATTTGACATATAACATGTAATTTGAGGTGTATAACATTGATCGATACATTTATATATTATGTGATTGCCGTTGTAGCAATAATTAGCACGTCTGTCATGTTACATAATTACCATTTCTTTTTAGTGATTGGAATAATTAAGATATAACAAAAATAAATAAAAACACATATAATTAAAAAACTAAATATATATGTAAAAATACAGTTGTTAGGTGTGACTATTCACCCTAGATAATATACCACAGGTTTCAGTTAGTGTTTAAAATATGATATGTTCAAAACAGAAGTTTTGGAAATAAATCTGTCATGAAGTGAGATAAATTTATATCAATCACCTAGTTTAGGTTTTGTAAGGCTAGACCCATAGACTTTGTGTTAATATTTAATGTATCAGTCTGGTTTTATCTCTGAACAAGTAGACTGGATTAGAATAACAAACATATAGAAGTAGGTGTGTATTTCTTTTTTGTTTTTTTTAAAATTGTTTCGATGTAGGGAGGTTAACAAAAAACAGTATTCATTATACTTAACTGTAATGAGTGCAACAAGAAAGTTAGTGTTGGAAAAACTTAGTATTCGAAGGAAACTGATTGGAATAACATTCTACTGGTTATAAGCATAATTTTTTTTCCATATAAATATTTAGGGAATACTTTGCTTTAAAAAGACTTTGAAGAAATTCAATTATGAAAGAGGATACTTTCTGCCATTTCACAAAGAAAAATATACATATGTAAGGTAAGCAGAGTGTTTCTATTTGCTCCTGCTGCTCTGTCTTACTTCCCCTCCTGTGACTCTGAAAAAAAAAAATCCCATTTATATAAGTATTAAGCTTATAGTAGAAGAAATGTCATAGGCACATTCTCAAGCTCATGAATTCATTATCACACATATTCAGGCTAGAGATGTGAGGTGTAATGTCCTTTTCTCTGAGGTGCCCCAAAAGATACATTCCATTGTCAGGACGATTTCATTTAGACCCAATTTCCCCAGATCTTTGAACGTTGCAGATGACTACCTCTGTTCTCTCCACATTTCCCCTCCTGACTTACTAGAGACTATAAATGTTATTAACTTTGAAGTGTCTATTTATGTCACTCTACAAACCACCATCCTCCCCCCACCCCATCCAACAAAGGTTGGGGTTTTAAGTTTGCACATTGGAAACAGCTTGTTAAAGTTAGTTTTCAAGCTTGAAACAATCCCACTGCATAACACATCAGGAGGGGCTGAATGCAAACATCAGTCTTATTTCTGCCCAAATAGTAGCGAACCTCTTCATACAAGCTTCTTGGCTGCGTTTCAGTATGGTTGTGTCATTTACATTACCTTTGATTTTTTTCCCTCCGTATTGAGCTTGATATTTTTTCTACCCCGAGTGTTCTTCATTACAGCCTAACAAATTCTCAGAGCAACTTGGGGACACAGCCTCTGAAAACACTCTGGATTACAGAATTCATTTGGGAAGCGTGAGGATAGGCTGGATTTTGGATATTTAAATAAATTCAAGGCCCTGGAAATTTCTTCCCCTAAACACTGAACATTTCAAGATTGTGACACTCAAATTATTCTACCATTGCCCACTGATTGTAGCAATGTATGAAATTGCATCAACTCTCTTGGATCCATAAATGGAAGCCAGGTAGAGAGAACAATAGAACTACTCCCCCAGCCTCTGCACTGGTCTCACCTTAAAAAAATACATAAACTTCTGGTTTAAGCAACTCTAGCTTTTGGGATTCTGATATGGTACCTTAGCCTGCACACTCATACCATTTATAAGAAAACTGAGTAGGGAAAACCATCCTATGGATTGTGCACAATGTTTGAGTGTAAGTAAGAGCTTGGGCGGATGGGTATCTGAGGCTGGGGCGGGGCTTCAGGACTGCAGACCAAACCACTGAGGGTGTGTCTTCTCATACATTGCTTAGCCTGGTTCTCAGTGGCTTGGGGTTTGGAAAGATTGAGCTGTTGGGAGGCAGGTCTTCCAATGACACAGCCGTTCAGTTAGGGACTGACACTGGTGGCATCTTGTGTATTGTGTTGTGGCACCATAATACTTCATGTCTCGGTCCCATCATCTCAACTAAATTGGAAGTTACCTGAGGGCAGGTTCTGTGTCTCCCACCTTTGTGTTGCTTATAGTGTCAAGCATGTGTTTTCCATTTAGTAGGGGCTCAATAAGTGATGGTTTGTTGAATCACTTCAGTGGGTGATACATTAGAGCAAGAATTAAAGAACTATAAATATCCAAGTACAATTAATTACTCTTTCTCATCTGTAGAACTGAAAAGAAACAACTTGTAAAGTCCTCTATTTCAGCCTTAATTTTATAGGTGAGGAAGCTGAGACCTAAAGAGGTGAAGCAACTCACCCAGGGTCAATTAGTTAGGGACAAACTCGGCACTAATACCCCAACCTTCTGTCTTATAAGAATCACTCCATTCAGAAGCTGCTGATGGGTTAGCAGGCAGATGGTGGATTAGCCTGTTCTGCCCTTCACATTTAAAGGGTCATACATATAATAAAACATATTTAAAGGGAACATTCTTTTTAATTTTTAAGCAGGAAAAAGTGATTTTTCCAGAGTAGTTATAATTTGGCAAATTTAGAAGGATTCTTTGGAAAATGTATTTTTTATTATTTTGGAAGACGTATTGGCTAATGGGCCTTTGCTTTATTTATACTTAGCTGGATGCTTAGGAAGAGAATCTAGGACCCTAAGAAGTATCCTGAAGGCAAAAGGGAATTCTGTAACTCTAAGCATTACCATGCTGATGTGAAAGGATGCAAAGAATGCAGGAACTTTTGGAAGGGAGTGTTAGTTGAACTCATAATCAAAATATTCAAGATGAAGTTTAGCAATAGTCCAGTGATAGAGGACCAGATTGTATCACTTCAGACTCCCTGAGAGTGCTGGATGATCTCATGCCCAATCATACTGAAAGGCTCCCACGTAATGTGAAGCTATAATTTAGGACTCTGTATTTCACAATGCATCCTGCTGTCTCTTTAGTGGGTTTTGTCTTCTGGAAAGTATCAGTGCTCTGAGGAAACAATGAACTGTTACTTGGATATATTACCTCTGAAGGGCTTTTTGAAAATCCCCAGTGGACCTTTATTTCTTAGAGACTAACTTTGCTCATATGAATATGTAAATGTTTCCCAAAGCTTGATAGTGCAGGACATGGTTTATGATAAAAAAACTAAACGTCAGTATTTCTTGGCAAAGGGGTAGACGTGGGGCGATGTTAGTGGGGCATTGCAAAGGAAAGAAAACCAGTGAGCACTTAGAACCTTAAACTTCAGCCACTTGATAAGGAAAAGTATATTCTGTCAGTCAAGTTTCAGGAAAATGAGGTATCCTCTGACGGTGGTTTTATAGATATAAGCATGTCTGTATGAAATCTAATTATGTAAATGGTAAAACTTTTTCTAATTTGCTTTCTCATTCCATCAGTAAGCTTTGGTCTAGTTTTTATTGCTTTTGGCCAAAGGCCATTACATGACTTACTGAGCACAGAGCAGGTTCAGTGTGATCGTCAGAATAAATTACAATTAAAACAATATGGTTATACAATATATTTCAAGAACTAAACTAGCTAATGGATTAAACAGGGTACAGGTTTTGATTTTAACTAGCAGGCTTATCCCTAAGGTTGGCCAAGGTCCTAGCAAACATGAGTTAAAGACTCCGGGGCTCCCAGTGGCAGAGGGATCGCTTACAGCAAGGAGGGAGATTTGCTTTTCTTTCTCTTCCTGTGGGCTGATCCCGGCCTGGCTGCCAGTGTATGTCAGCAGGTTCACAGCCTTTAATTCATTGTAAGCCCCAAGTTATTGCAAGCAGCATACTTCCAAGAAGAGAGATGTCAGAGAAATCTGAGTTACATAATAGGACAGCAGTGCTAATCAAACCGTGTAGCAGCACTGCCCCGTGGTCATTAGACTGATGCTACCAAGACTCTTGGCATTTCTGTAGTGACATCGCCTCGATTATTTGACATGCTCTGTAGGACATCCTTCTTCACAAGGGTTTATCTTAGACTCTTTGTGAGATATAGGTAGCTGGCAAAAAGGACCAAGGCTGGGCTGTCACCCTGAGCCTTTTAAACACTTGCAATTTTTTCTTACAAGTAAAATCAGCATAATGGTGTTAGCCTCTGATTGTCCTAACAGCTGAGCTCTGCTGCCTCTCAGTGTGGTGGCATGTGGTACTCCAAGCCCTGGAGTGGCTCAGAGAACCCAGACCTATGGGCATAAACCTGTGAAGACTATGGGCTTCCATCGCCTTTAGGAAAAAGTCAGGTTGGAGACATCTCATTTGTCTCTTCAGGATGGATTCCAATGTTAGATTCTGGGTGGGTGGGAAGACAGTGAATTTTTATGCCTGGTCATCCAATTCCTTCTCTTCTTCATTCTTAGAGAGAGAGGTGAGGGGTAACCAACCTTCTCAAAACTTAGTGGCATAGTATAGCAACCATTTTATTATGCTCATTGATTCTGTGAGTAAATAATTTGGAAAGGGCGAAGGACTCTTTTCTGTTTTATATTGCCTGAAATGTCTCAAACAACTGGGAGTGTCTCAGATGGTTGAGGCTGGAATAGCTGGATCTGGGGATCCACTTCCAAGATAGCTTCTTCACTCTCATGTCTGGCACTTGGCTGGAATGATTGAAGGATCCCTCAGGTGGGACTATTGACCTGAGTATTTACATGTGATCTCTCCACATATAAATTCAGGGTAGTTGGATTTCTAACATGGTAGCTCAGGACTCTATTGTGATTATTTTAGCTAACAACAAGGAACCTGCATGGCCTTTTATGACCCAGCTCCTGAGGTCACTAGCATCATGCCTGGCATTCTTTATGAAGCAAAGCAGGCACAAGCCTTCCCCAACTGAAGGGGAGAAGAGATAGAGCCCAACTCTTGATGGGAGGAATGTCATAGAATTTTCAGCCATGTTTTTAAATTTTTACATGAGGTTTCAAGTTGGTCTGGGTAAGATTCAAGCACCTATGGTGGCTGTGGGCTAAAGCAGCTCATTCATGAACAAATCTATTTATTTTCTTATCCTACCCTAAGGTAGGGGACTGCCCTTCATACTAGTTAGGGTGAAGCCTGAGTTAGTGAAACAGAGACATCCCAGAATATAGTGACTCAGATAAGATACAAGTTCATTCTTGTCTCATGTAACAGTCCAGATGTAGGTAGTGAGATCCAGAGTAGTTATGCCTCTGCTCCATAATGTCATTCAGGGATTCATATCCCTTCCATCTTGTTGTTTCATCATTCCTAAGGGTGTTAGTCTCTTTCATGTTGTCAGAGGTGGCTATTATTACCAGGTTTGCATTCTAGCACATGGGAAGGGGCAAGAGAAAGTGGAAGGTAAACCACTTCGTTTTATAAAAGTGACATAGAAGTTGCACACATCACTTACAGTCACAATCCACTGGCAATAATTTTGCAATATGGATATGCCTAGCTGTAAAAGAATATGGGAAATATAGTCTCTAGCTGGATGTCCATAAACCCCGCTATAAGTTGTGTGTGTGTAGGCTCCTATCACTGAGAAGAAAAAAGGAGAGTGCATATTGGGGGATAATTAGTAGTTTCTGCCACCAGTTTTTGAAATATCTCTGGAATATTTGCCAAGCATATTCAAAAAGTTTGCAACCAAGAGGTTGGCAAACTTTTTCTGTAAAGGGGCAAATAGTAAATATTTTAGGCTTTCTGGGCCCTATGATCTCTGTCTATATTAATTTTATATTGCTGCTCTAAAAAATTATGACAAGATTGGTAGCTTAAAACAACAAAACTTTATCTTACAGCTCTGTAGGTCAGAAATCTGACACAGATCTCACCGGGCCAAAACCATGGCTAACTTCCTTTCTGGAGGCTCTAGAAAAGGATTCGTTTCCTCATTGGAGTTGGCAGAATTCAGCTCCTTACACACAGCCTCCTACATCTCAGAATCAGTATTGGGGCATCATTTCCTTATCATGCCACCGTCTTTCTCATTGGTCACAGCTGGGGACAGGTTCTCCACTTTTAAGGATACATGTGATTAATTTCAGCCATGTCAAGTAACACATTCACAAGTCTGGGTATAATGATGTAGATACTTTGGGGGATAATCCTTCAGTTTATCAGGTGTAGCTAAAAAGTAGCCATAGGCAATGAGTGGGTATGGCTGTGTTCCAATAAAACTTTACAAAAACAGACAGCGGGTTGGAGTTGGCCTGTGGACTGTATTTTGCCAACTTTCTTTTAAGAGTATGGAAACCAGCTTGCTCAGTAAATTTTCATTAAATAAAGGAAACCTTAAGTAATAGTTAAATAAGGGAGGCATGAGTTGAAACACACACACACACACAGTATTTTTCGTGTGCTGGGGTAATATGTTTTCTCTGGGCAGATCTTCAATTTTGATAAGGTTTCACTGTTTGTATTTGGCTTTTATTCTACAGGTTAAGTCTGACAACTGTGAGTTTCCTTAAGGGTTCCTGAAGATAGATCTTAAAAAATGTTTCAACTAATTTTTTGTAGCCCTCGTGAAAATCAAAGGGCAAAGCCAGAATAATACGTTAGCTGGTGGAGCCAGTAGTATGCATTTGACAGACATTTAATTTCTTCCTGCATTTGCCAAAATAACAATGTGACCATAAGGAAATTTGCAAATGGAAATAATATTTTTCTGAGTGTTTTCCCAGATATTGGACTTCAGTGTGGGTTGAAAAGTGCACAGAAATGTTTTTGACCTGCCAAGCCATGAGTTCAGCTGTTGTAGGATAAACACAGAACCCTAATGGCATTAACAACATCTGAGGCTGAAGTGGGCCAGGAATCCATCTCTACCTTATTGATGCAAAGTGTTCTCACACTCACAGCCTATAGCCAACATAATAACTTTATAGATATATAGGTATTTGGGGGTCTTTAGCTGAAAGGTATTTTATATGTAAGGTATTATAAGACCAACTCCTTTCATCCCAGATATTCAATGAAACTAAGATACACAAAGAGCACTTTTATCCAACAACCCAGGGCCAGTCTTAGGTTGGGCCCCGGCATGGATGCTTATTAAGTTATATAACTGTGTAAGACATGGCCATAAGTCTACTCCATGCAACTGAAATTGGCTCAAGTCTCTTAGGTAGACTGAAGAAAACATACCCTCAATTCTTAGTGCGAATGTTATGCATTTAAAGAGCTCACTTACACGTGTATTTCCACTTCAAGGTGGTAGGTCTAGAATTCCCTAAGCTCTCACCCAGTCTAAGAAAACCTTTTGCATATTCCACTTCCATACTTTCTGCTTTCCTGGCATCTATCAAACAAACCTCTTTCCCTCAAATTATTGTCAGTGGCACAGTTAGGATGGCCTTTGAATCATTGCACTTGCCAATAAAAATGTTAAGGTATCAGACCAAAGACTAGCTTTCTGGGAATGTCCTTATGCTGACATCAAACCACTAAAAGTACATGTGGGAGTACAGCCCTACAACCAACAATAGTGTCCTTCCCATGTCATAAAAACTTTTATGCTAAAATTGTCAGCCTCATTGAAGTCTACATATACTGTTTCTGTGGCTCCCTCTGTTTTTCTCCCTAATCCATTAGTATGACTTGTACAGAAAATGAAAGCCAAAGCTTAAAAAAAAAAAAAAAGCCAAAGCCCCACGTGGTATGACTTACCCTTCCTCACACTTTATTAGCTACCAGCCAACCCTGTAACTCTTTCTGAGAATTTGGCATGAAATTGATAGTTTCTCTGGCACAACTCAGCCCTGTGATTTGCAGGGCGTGCTGGGCATACCATACCTCGCTCCTAGTCTCCTACCAACCGGAAATTCTCAAAAGTATTACCTGTTAGACCTGGGCATTATGGGAAGTAATTCTTTGAAGCACTTTGCTAGGTATGGGCAGGCCATGTTGATTTAAAAGCACCTGGCTTTTCAAAAATACCTTCCAACCATTTCCTTACCAGTTTTGCTTTGATGTTTCACCTTCCTGTGGCAGGCTTGCATTTTTATTATTTATGACCTCAGGTTATTTTTTTTAATAAAGTAAATGGAAGTAAAAGAAGAGACTTACTGGGTTTTTGTCTTTGTAGGGTCATTTACTGTTATGGGCTGAATTGTGTCCCCCATCCCCCAAATTCGTATGTTAAAATTCTAAACCCCAGTATCTCAGAATATGACTGTATTTGGATAGAGAGAGCTTGAAAGTGGTAATTAAAGTAAAGTGAGGTCATATGGGTGGGTCCTAATCCAATATGTCTGGTGTCTGTATAGATAGTCTCACGTAGGTTCTGCATGACTTGATTTTTAAGAGTGTCCAGCAGAGTGACCAGAAACTTCTATCATGACCAGTGTCATTACAATAACAACCACCTAAAACCATAACCTGAAGGATGATTTAGTATGGCCAGGACTTTTCTAGACAGTATGTTTTATGGAATGGGTTACAAAGTGCTATCTTGGGGAAGGTCAAGGACCATGTTTGCGACAGATGTGTTCGGCCCACAGGATTTTAAAACAAATTCAGCCACATTAAAAATCCAAATTTCCTGCTGCTCTTAAAAATTTGGAACATCTATCCTAATTTTTTGTGGACAAAACTGAGCAATAGCTGCCCTCGTAGTTGGATGCTACTCTGTGTTACTCTCTAGAATGCCACTCCCAACCCCAATTGTCATTTAAACATGTCTGCTCCACTTATTACCAAGCTGTGTAATTCAGATAATGGAAATAAACGTTAGTGGCTCCTAGATGATTAATTCCAAAAGATGCTTATTGAACAAGGGATTCGGAGGTGAAAAGTTTTGGGAAACTCCACAGCCTTCGTACATACTTCCTTGGAGATTTTCAATGTGCGTTAACATATTAAAATACCTGAGAAATTCTGTAACAGAGAAATCTAATTAACTTTGTTCCCTCAGCATTCTCCATTCCTATTTGACTAGGAAATCCCATTTCATTGAATAACATATATTTGACATCCTGTGGAATTAGTTTTCTGTGGAACACACTTTGGAAAATTCTGAAATGGATTCTAACAGTCTGGTTCCACCAGAAGGCAGAAGAATGAATTAGAATTCCGTAAATTACGAAATAATTTGTGTATTCATAAAAGAGTGCTTGAAAAGTAAGTGTGAAAGCAAAGTCAATGCAAAGTTATTTTATTAAAGAGAAATATTATTTTTGTGATGTTACTTGATGCATCAAGAAAACCTATGTAAATGACCACAAGCCACCAAATGCGTAACCAACATTATCTACTGTGGGAAACAATCTTTATAAAAGTGAAATGTTTTGCTCATTGTGAAAGAAAAATAGATTTCAGCTTTGAGAGAACTGTGTTCTGATTACTTTTGTGGTGCTCCAGTGTCTTTGTTATTGCACCACAATGAATGCATTACTCTCTTCATATTTCAGGTTAATGATCTGATCGGACTGTGAACATTTTGTTAGGCAAAACTTACACCCATTATACTTGCAGTCATTTAAAGCAAGGAATATGTGCAAATGAACCCAGATATCCTTTTGTATTAGCTATTTTATTAGAGTAATAATGTGTGGATTCTGATTTGCATATTCAACTAAATGATTGCAAACAGTTTTTGACACGTAAATTCATGGCTGTTCTACTTGCTTCCAGTGAGTTCGGCAAAAGTGAATTGGTCTATTTGAGTTATCCTCCTTTGATTTCTCCAAGAAAATCAATATAATAAAGTAATTCTTTCCTGCCATCCTCTTCTTTGCTAAGCTCTTCTGAGAACAGTCAGAAGGTGTTTTTCCTTCAATTATTTCAGGCTTGTTTGCATTAAATCCTTTCCTACAGGCGCCAGTAAATGTGTTCCCTTAATAAGGATGTCTCCCTTTGAAATAAGCTAAATAAAATTTTACATTTAAGGTGAGTAAGAACCAGTTATGGAGAAAATTGCTCAATATCTGTTCTATTCTAATTTCTTTTTCCATGCAAAGCATGCTGCGGCTCTCTATTGAGGAACAAGTGTGATGATGCGACATGCATAATTCATGCTTCTGGCCTTCTACACACACTTATTTTTTCATCAGAATTCACATATTTAGAGAAGGTCAAAGATTATTCTTTACTGCTATCAATAAAAGTTATTTTTAAGGACTATGACATAAAATATGTGGGTATTTTATTCTTCAGAAGAATCTTTGATTGTGGTACTCTCACAGTACAGATTTTTCTTGTAGATACTTTAGATTTTGTTTGTTTTGTGAGTTGTTTTGTTTTGTTATATGGCAGAATCTCATTTATTTAAGTGGATGTCATCCTTGTTTCCAAAGCTTCCTAGAATGAAATCTCACTTATTTATTAGGAATTAAAGCAAAATCATGTCACTCCATTCCCAAAGAGTCATCATTGTTTGGACTTCTGTATATTATTCTCTTTGCTGAAATGGTATTTTAATGGTAAGAAAAGTTCATCAAGTTTCCCACGACATAAAGTCCATTTCCTGTTCTCCTTTCTCAACTCCATTCTCTTACTCTTATTATGGCTGTTTTTATACCTCATTTAGACTGTTGATCTTCTCCATCTCAATAGCCACACACAGTTGCAGTTCAGTATGTTTATAACTAAATCCATCACCTTCCTTCCCAAACATGTTTCCTCCATGTAATGAGTTGCAGAAAGCTAGAAACCTGAGTGCCATCTTTGATTCCTCGTTCTTTTCTGCTTGGCACATCCAGACAACAGCCAAGTCTTGTCAATTCAATCCCTCAAATCCTGTCTTCTGCTTATTCACTCCCCATAGCCACTTCCTGACCCATCATTTCCTTCCTGGATTACCTGGTCACCTCACATTCACACATGTGTGCACATACAAGTCTGGCGAGCATTTCTCCTGCTCACAAACACACACTCAGAAATCTAAACTGATGGTCAAAGTGGTCAGAGGGACTGTAGAGAACTTCCTGGCTGGCACGTTCTCTGGTCCAGCCTTCTCCATTAATCACGTTTAATGAGTATTTACCATGTGAAAAGACCACTGTACTAGGAGCTATGAAGAACTGAAGAAGTTGTGATCTCTGCCTACAGAATCCAGATAATCTGGTTGGTGTTTATGGGGGAGGGCTGGCATGTGGGTGCGCAATGGAAAGCACTGATCATGTCTTAGCCACTGTGGCAACATTCCAGCACGAACACCTTTGTGGGGGAAAAATCAAAAGGAGCTTATGGCCTTTAAATTATTCCTAATTTGCCACCTACTACATAGTAATACAGGTATTCTCAAGTATAAATTTTAATCTTTGAGATAAGGATTTCAACAGTGAGGGGTGCATCTCACTTCAAGGAACACCCAAAGGTCAACACAATACTAAAATCGTTTCACTTCTGCTCTGGTGGTCTGGTGGTTATGAAACTTTCTACCTCATTCTGTTTCCTCCTCCAGACCACTCAGGGCCCCGCACTATAGCCGCATCAGAGGAGGAGAATTGTGGTGGTGGGGGGATCACTTTGTGCAATTCATTCTTCTTTGAGATACTTTCCCAATAATGATGGATTTTCCTAAGGATCCTGGACACGTAATGCATGGCATCAGATTTCATATAATATTTATTCCAGATGGTTTCCGAGTTGTCAGGGAAAGTTTCGTATCTACAGAGTTGTAGATTACCCATCTCCTCCCCTGCACCCTGACATCCCCTGGCCCCCCTCCCTGTCCATTCTGTGCCCAGGTTTCCAGGAATGGAGCAGCAGCATTCCCATTAAACAAGAACAGATAAGTCAGATCAAATCTCCATGGTAAATCGTCTTCTCAGCATCTGGTGCCGTTCCTTTAATGAAGCCTTTTTCTCTCCATGATATGAATCCATTAGACACTGAGAAGCTAGAGTATGTAAAATATTTTGTTTATCTGGCCCTTCTCAAAGGTACTGTCTGTCATCATAGATGTCTGCAGTAAATATAGCAACAGCATCACTGGATGTGTGAAGCGATTAGATTTATGAGGCACATAAACTGCAAAGCTTCTAATAACCATAATTCCTAACTTCAATCATAACGCCAGTATTAGTGTCATGTTTTCCGGAGGATTTTATATTTTTAAAACTATCCTAATTGTGGTTACCATCTTTACCCTGTAATTCCTTTAATTTGAAAGTGAAAGGGCTCTGCTAGAGATGAAGCTAGAGAAAACAGTCCACCCTTCTGTAGTGTTTACATGGGCAGTGGGCAAGATGGATGGCCTGTCGTGCGTGTTTTGCAATTAAATTAGATAAATTTCCTTGGGTAAAAGAGAGTCCTCACTAATAAGGAACAACTGATGACAAAATCAAATGTGTGGGTGGGGAATAAAGGGTAGGATCTTCTTCCTCGCCTCCACGTCCTACCTCCACCCCATCCCCTGGGAGATTCCGTCTGAGCCTTTAACATGCTCTCCTCTTAATTATTTGGCATCATTTGAAAACCTTTGGAAGGATGCCGACCATCAGTCGGTTTTCCTTTGGACCCAGGCCTGAGACAGTCGTGCAGGTGCTTCACACAAGGTTCTTGGCCTGTGAAGTCTCTCTTTGACTTCTAGGGATAAAAGGAAGGCAGACCCTCTTAGGTTTATTAGAATACGCGAGCGCACACACACGTACACACGTAATGGCTATTTTTGCATCTTTGTAGAATTTGGCATATTTGAAGGCTACCCCGGATTTAGCTATTGAAAGATGATTCCACACATATTCCACGTGAAAGGTGACATGGTGGGCTCTGGCCAGAGGCAGGGGCACTTGTTCAATGGATATTTTAAAAAACTTTTTCTAAATAGAGACAGAGTAGAAGATTGTAACATTCAAATGAAAGAGATGTGAATACATAATTTTACCCTCTAATGATAACCACTGTTAACAGTTTGGTATATATCATTTCAGGCTCTTTTCAAGCAATATTCAAATACATTATTTTAAATAAATGGAATAACACTATACATGCTGTTTTTATAGCTGTCTTTTAAATTTAATAATATATCAGAGACACTTTTCTGGGGAAGCGGATATACATTTGTTCCAATTTTTTCAACTTTTCTATGGCATTCCATAGTATGGTTGGATCATAATTTATTTACTGTTTCCCTACTGGTGAGTATTGTAATGTCCTTCAATTTTTCGTTCTTGCAGATAATGTTTTTAAGAATATCTTCATCCATATATCTTTAGATGCTAGTGAAAATATTGCTGCAGGATAAATTCCTAAAAGTGGAATTAAAATATTTACAGTGATTATCAAATTGATAGATTGATATGTGTTAGAAAGTTGCTTTAAAATTGTGTACTTCTTTCCAGTTTTACCAATAATATATGAAAGTGCTGTTTCTCCACACTCCAACATGGGGATTAGTCATTTCATTTAAGTTTAATCTATCCCTTTACTCTTTGCTAGATGCTCAGGTAAAACTATCTCACTGTTTTGTTATTACTTGGTTTAATAATAATGTAGTGAATCATTCCATATAGATACACATTCTTTCTTTTTATTGTTCTTTATTGATATCCTTTCCTTATTTTCTATTCGTTTTCATCTTTTCCTTATTAATTCATAGGTATGTTTTATATGTTTATGATAGAAGCTGGAAACAATTTCCTAAGGGTTTTACTAATTTTTCAACTCTGTGGTGTGTTCTATAATACAGACATTTAATATTTTTTTTGCAAAATCTATCAATCTTGTCCTTTATGATTTCTTACCTTTGTGTCCTGATAAGAAATATGTCTTGTACCTTAATATAACCAGATTCCCCTATATTTACTTCTGGTAATTATCTGGTTTTTAAAACATGTTAAAATCTTTAGTAAGTCATTATCTTATAGAATAAAATAAATAAGGATCTAACATTGTTTTTCTCAAAGGTTATTAATGGCCCCCACATTATTCAATGAATTAGCCCTCCTTTCATTACTAAACTTAAATGCTATACTTAATCCTCACTAAATACCCATATATTCATGGATCTCTTTCTGCATTCTCTGTTCCATTAATATATCCATACCAGTGTCATGTTGATTTAGTTACAGTACCTTTAAAATATATTTAAATTTGGTAGCACAAATTCCCCTCTCATTATATTTCATTTTCAAATATTTATCAGGTATTCTAAACATTTAATCTTTCATATTAAATTTATCAATTTGTAAAGGTTGACTAAAACTGGAATTTGGGGGATTTTATTAACATACAGTTTATTTTGAGAATTGTCATTTTCTTCTAAGGGCATTTCTCTGTCTTCTTTTATTGAGTATGTTGTGAGAACTAACTCTCCCCAAATGTATGTGTGAAAACGGTAGAAAAAAAAAAGTGGGCTAAAAATGTGGGTTTTGAGAAAGATAATGTTAACGATTGGCTGGAAAATGACGGATAAGTTAAAGCAATAGTGACATAGAAAAGGACATAGACGAAGTGAAGTAAGAATAGAGTGAGTGGATGATGTGAGAGTGAGGAGAGAGTGGAGGTGAGTATAGAGGGAGGAAAGTGAGAAATAAGAAACCAAGAAGGGCAAGATCAATCAAAGGGCAAGATGGAAACATTGACCTCTGGCTGGGGGGGCAGGGAAGGACTGGAGCGGCTGGAGTGGATTCCACCGTCTTGTTCATAATGGGTCAGGCTGCACAGAACTGGTTGAGCAATGGCCAAGTGGCTCTGGGAATGCAAAGCCAGTGGTGGAGGGTGAGCCTGGGAAGGCAGAGGTGAATGTGGAGTCCTTTGGCTGTGCCTTTGTGTGTCCAGAAAGAATGTCGAGTTCAATTAGCATGGGGAGAAAGAAGATTAGGAGGAGGGTGGGGCTGGGTAATATGGGCAACAAAGAGGGCCCAGATCAGAAACTGGAGGAGGAATTTGGATGGAGTTCTGCATAGGGCTGCAGGCCTGGTACAGATCTAGCCTGAACGCTAGTTCAGGGGTTTAGTTAGGAACATTTCTGACCAGGGGATCTTGTTAAGTCCTCCTGCTCATCCTCCGCTCTTTCTGCTTCCCATTTTCTGGGACCTGCTACAGGATTACATGTGTGCAACATAACTTGCCAAGTCTAGCTCTATGTACCTGATTTGTGCACTGGTGGCAATTGACCAAAGCTGGGCCATGCATTCACTTTCCAAGGAGAGCTGGCATTGAGACAAAGGGAGCAGTGGATCTTTCTCAAAGCAACAGCATTTCCATATATTCATCTCTGGAGGTCTTGGTGACTGTGCTTCAGCAGGAGGACTAAGAGGCAGAGAAAAAAAATCTACTATAAGAAAGAATAAAACATATACATAGAAAGAGCAGAAACCAGTTCTTCCTTCCAGCTTGTTATTGAGACCCAGCTGCATTCTATACTTTGAGCTTTACAGGATAATCCAAAATCTTCCCTTTTGTACAAATGGCTGGCTCAAACTGAGCTTGTGTAATACAGAGTCCTAGAAGTCTTAAATAATGTAGGGACTAAGGAAGAATCTAGGGGTCTGTATTCAACGAGAACAAACTTGGCAGCAGGGTCTGGTGCAAAGAGTTCTGGACAGAGAAGGAGAAATCTAGGCCCAAGGCCATGGAACTCTATAGAATGACATTTGCCATACCTCGATGGATAAAAGAGGGCAGTTGTACCTGTGTTACGGTCCCTGCCACACTTTAATTTTTTGAGATGTGTGGCAGGGACCAGCTGCAACTGGTGGGCTGTACAATGCCATTCCCATGGAAGTCGCTGTTTTAGCCGCCTTGCAGATCTGTGTCTCTGGGGTAAAGTGCTTGTAAGCTTAGTGGCTGACTGACATGTGATTGTGTTCTGTGGTAGGAAGTAGGATAAGAGGTATACAGTGGGGCTGGTGTCCCAGGCAGGGCTCTGCGTAGCACAACTCCAGAAGGTGCCATTTTTACTCTATTCAGTGGGAATGGTGTCCTCGGGGACACGACATAGAAGAGCATGTGAATGAGGCACCCCAGAGTTGTGTGCCGTGGCAGTCCTGGTCCGAGGGTCACACCTAAAGAGAATGCCCTCTCATGCTTGCAGTGCTGGCCATGGATAAATATAAAAACAACTCTCAACTGGAGGAATTTCTCTGGCAGCTTCATCACAGCTGTGTTGTCCAAGCCTTTGGGAAAAAGCAAAAACATTAGGCAAAGCATGGATCTGGCTGGTACTCGAAGGCATGCACCCCATAAACTGTGTCAGCACCCCATAAACATGCCACTTTTAATGATGAGTGCGTGTCCCTATTCACCACCATCATTTATTCTACCACAAAATCTCCCGGAACTCTGTTTCCAGAATTCCTTTTATCTTAACCATTAAAGCGCCTTGGGGAGATATTGAGGTCAGTCGTCCTGGACCTGAGTCTATCTCCCCCTGACCTCACCTGAGTGGTTAATCTAAATAGCAACAAAGGCTGTTGAATAACGCTAACACCCTTGTAGAAGGCTTCCTGATCAGGCTGGCATGTGCTGAAAACCAGACCCATCAATAGTCCCATAATGGTTTATGAATGTTCACCCTGGAGTAGGAATACTTGAAAACATCTGCTTTGGTGATAATTAACATGTATAGGTGCCTGGAAATTAGAGGGTACGTTAAAAAGACATGCACATCACGTGGAAAGAGAGGCGCACCGCCAAAGATGCACATAAACATGTGGTATAATGCTCGGGGCACGGTGGCAGGAGGGCTAAAGGTGGGGGTTAAGACTGGAGGTTGCAAAAACAACACCAAGGAAAAACCCAATGAAATCAAATGTACTCACCCCATTCCTTAAGGAAAAAGAACCCAGAAAGAACAATGAAAAGGCAAAAAGCAAAACCGGGGCTTGTCCTATGAGCTTCTGGGTTTCTATCAGGGGAGTGGGCTTGAGACCGCAAGGCCCAGGAAGCACTCAGCTGAGGAGGCCCTGGTGCGCATGGGAGACCAGCAGGTTGGCTCTCTGATAAAGTGCGTGGATTGAGGTGTCCATGGATTGGTGACACCAGAGTGCTAAGGGGGAAAATAATTTGTCAATGTGAGTTGGGAATTCTAGAACCGGTCAGCCATTTTTGAGAATTCAAAGAGGATAGTGAAGGTATCAATTGTCTTTATTTCAAAAAAGAATTCTGACAAATGCAGAAGAACAAGGTTGCCGATCTGCCTAATTTTGAAATGAATTCTAACAGGGTCTGTGAACCCCTCAAAGTAGAAAAAAACCTTGTTTATTAGGGAACTACGTGGATTCATAGGAATAATTCATTTCAACGCAACCAACCTTTCTCTCCTCTGTCCTTTTCTCCCTCTCCCTCCCTCTCTCTCCCTTTTAATTTAGAAGTTGGACAGAAAAGAGAATTCTAGAGATAAAGTATGACTGCTTTCCTAAAAGGTATTTAATGTCTTTCATGTTTTTGTGAAAAATATGGAAAATATGGGAAATGTATTTATATATAATAATTATATCATTAAATTTGAAGTAATCAATATATTACATAAACATATGATTATTGCCATAGGCTGAATGTTTGTGTCCTCTCCAAATTCATATGTTGAAACCTAACCCCCAATGTGATGGTATTTGGAGGTGGGGCCTTTGGGAGGTGATTAAGTCATCACGGCAGAGCCCTCATGAATGGGATTGGTGCCCTTACAAAAGAAATCTAGAGAGCTCCATTGCGTCTTCTGCCATGTGAGGACACAGTGAGAAGACAGCTGTTTGCCATCCAAGAAGTGGGTCCTGACAGGACATTGCATCTGCCAGTGCTGTAATCTTGGACTTCCCAGCCTCCAGAACTGTGAGAAATAAATGATTGTTTGTTGTTTAAACCACCCAGTCTATGGTATTTTGTTATAGCAGCCTGAATGGACTAAGACAAAACTATTACCATAAAATGAGTGTTATATAATATTACATTAGAATATATTATTGATAATGATAGATGATACAATTAACATATAATTTAATATATTTTTTTAAAGATTGAAAATATCTGAATAAGATGGATAAATATATAGTTAAGGGGCTAAAGAGCTGTTTAGTGGATCAGTGCCAACCAGAGAAAGTGGAATGATAGCGTGCAGGATTTTACAGACGCATCTGGGGAGCTAATCAGAAGTGCGAATTCCACCCACCCCAGACCTATTGAATCACTGGGGGTGGGGCCTGGGAATCACAGTTGTAAGCAGATTTCCAGATTATTCTCAAGCATACTCACGAGTCTGCATGTTTAGACCTGACTTCTCCCCTGAGTTCTGGACATGTATACCCAACAACCTTCCCCACATCTCTACTTGGATGTCTAACAAGAATCTCAAATATAACTTGCCCAAAACAGAATTCTTTATCACCCTAAAACCTCCCATTCCTTCAGTAAATGGTACCACCATCCATCTAAATGCTTGTTCAAAATCTAGGAGTCACTCCTTTTCCCCTTAAATCCTATATAGGCTTTACCTCTGAAGGAAATCACCATCTGCCATATCTCACCATTGCCACCCCCACCAACCCTAGTCTAAATCCACACCATTTCTGCTCTGGGTGACTGCAATTACCATCCCCAGTCTCCCTGCCTCCACTCTTGCCCCCTATTCCTTCTTCTTAGAGCATCTGGTCTGATCTTTGTTTCCCTTCAATAGCATCTTACTACATGGACAACTGTTCCCTTATGTCTTATCTTGGCCTACGAGAGCTCAATCTCGTTCCTGACTGCATGGCTCTCTGACTTCCCATGTGCCAGCTACCCTGGTTTCTCTTTTATCCTTTGAGACATGAAGTTCGTTTCTGCCTCAGGGCCTTTGTGCTGGCTGAACTGCTGTGTACCTGACATGACAGCCTCTGTTTCATCATTCAGGCTCCACCTTAAGATCATCTCCTTTAAGAAGCCTTCCTGACAATCCCAATTCACTCTACCTCATTACTGTTTTATTTTACTAACTAAAATTCTTAATTATCTACTTGCATGGTTGTTGTCTGACTCCTTGATAGAATATACACTCCACGTGAACAGGAATTGTATGCCTAGAACATTGCTTAGCATATCATAGGTACTCAATAAGTATTTAATCATGAATGAACCACTGGTATAACAGAAGTAGGCTGGACTTTGCAATCAGACCTTGGTATAAATCTCTACTCCATGTTGGTTCATGCTTCCAGCCTAACACCCGTGAGCCTGTGTAAAAACCTGGTTCCTTTGAGGCTCCTGCTGTCCTTCCCCCATCACCTAATCACTCCCTCTTCCCACCCCATGTAGCACATTTACTGAAGACTTTACCTGCCTCATAATCTCCTTCCTCTCCGCAAGGACTAGCACGGCCCTGGGGATGTCACTGCCCACATGTTGAAACAGGTAGCATCTCAGCACCATCATTCTCAACAGTGGTGCATCTTAGAATCATCAAGGAAGCTTTAAAACGATACTGGTGTTGAGGTACCTACAGTGAGGTACGTAGAGGAGTCACATTCATGGAAATGAAAAGTAGGATGGTGGTTGCCAGGGGATGAGGGAAGGAGGAATGGGGAGTTAGTGTTTGGTGGATACAAAGTTTCACTTGGGGAAGATGAAACAGTTCTGGAGCTTGATGGTGGTCATGGTTGCACAAGAATGGGAATACACCTAATATCACTGAACTGTACATTTAAAAATGCTGAAATGGAAAATTTTTGTCTTATGTATATTTTACAATTAAAAGACAAAACCAAATAAAAAAACCACCGGTGCCCAGACCCATCAGCATTTCTGGAGATAGGATTTGGGTGTCAGTATTTTTCAAAAGCTCCCCAGGGGATGCAGCCGGGCTTCACTGCCACTGCCCTCCGACTTGTTCTCTGCCTTCATGACTCCAACCACCAACCTCTGTCATCCGTTTCAGCCACTCCCTCTCATGACCACACCCTGGAGTCACAGTGAGGGTGAGGGCATTTAAACTCAGCTTTGTCCTCTGGCCACTTGTTTCTGCCTCTCAGTCAGCAACTCTTGTACCCTCATAGCCTCTGTTCTTCGGTTCATCCACTCTCCCAGTAACCATTGACCGTGCACCTATCCCTGCCTTGCCCTGTGCTGACGAGGAGGGTTAGAGAAAAAAATTACATGTCGTGATTTAGATTCCACCACCTCCTTAGTATATCTATATCTAGCTATCTGTCTGTCTGTCTGTCTGTCTGTCTATCTATCTATCTTAACCTGACTCCATTTTCATCGCTGCAGCTCTGGTACAGGCCCTCACTCCTGATTATACTGTAACAATCTCCTCACTGTTCTCTTGGCCTCCAAACTCCCCTCCCCCCAAATCCATTCATATTTACAGAACAAATCTCCTCATGTCACTTCCTTGCTTACAAGTCTTTAATAACTTTATAATATCTTTAAATCTAGCTTCTAATTTCCTCCCCATGCCTCTATTTTTTTCTTAACCCAAATAGGTAAGTATAAAGGAATTCCTACTTTTTAAAATTCCTACATATAAAATTTACCATCTTAGTAATTTTTAAGTATAGATCAGTGGTATTAAATATGTTCACATTGCTTGCAAGTATTACCACCATCGAGCTCCAGAACTGTTGCATTTTCCCCAGTTGAAACTCTGTACCCATTAAACAGTAACTCCCCATTCCCTGTACCCCTTGCTCCTGGCAACCACCATTCTAGTTTCTGTCTATGAATTTGATTTCTATAAGTAGAGTGGAGTCATCCATTATTTGTCCTTTTGTGTCTAACTTATTTCAGTTAACACAATGTCCTCAAGTTTCATCCATATTGTATGTATCGTGTCAGAATTTGTTTCCCTTTTAAGGCTGAATATTCCATTGTATGTATATATCACATTCTGTTCACCTATCTGTCAGTGGACACTTGTCTTGCTTCTGCCTTTTGACTATTGTAAATAATGCTGCTATAAACAGGAGTGTGCAAATGTCTGTTTGATATTTGCTTTCTATTATTTTGAGTATGTACCCAGAAATAGAATTGCTGCATTACATGATAATTCTATGTTTAATTTTTTGAGAAACTGCCATAGTTTTTTCCACAGTGGCTGCTTCATTTTATATTCCCACTGGCAATGCACGAGGGTTCCATTTTCTCCACATCCTCACCAAACCTTGTTATTTTCTGTTGTTGGTGTTTTGTAATAGCTATCCTAGCGGGTGTGGATCTAGGTAGTTTTTAAGAATTAGTTGGTGTTGGAGAAAAAGAATTTGTGGAGTTGTAGAACTTTCTCCAGAAAGGCTCAGTGGTTCAGGAGTAGGGGCAGAAATCATACCTTAGTTTGTAGAACACTTGGTTTGATCAGTGGAGAACTTGGAATCATTTAAGAAGCATTCATTCTGGAAAAGACTAAGATATTTTTCTTAGTGGCTACTAGATAAGGGATTCACCCACTTTTCAGTGAAGCGGGATGGGAAGACGACAGTAGAAACATACTGTAGTTTCTTTTACACATTATTTGTAGCTGGTGCTACATGAACGTATGGTTAAGTTTAACCCCAGAACTGTGTAACAGCATATTAACTATATTGATGGGTCACTCTATTGTGAGAGCTCAGTTCTTCCCAACCTTTTCTTTGCTGTCTTTAAGGACTTCTGATCAGGAACCTGTTTGGTTCCGTTAAGGAGGAGTACTGAAGCTAGGGGGCACCAATGAACGTTGGTGGTGTTTCTAATGAGTGGAGAAGACCACAGCTGACTGTTTCCAGAGACTCTGGAGGCCCCACTCCTCAGCCCTCAGAGGCTACTGCTCTTCCCAGCATATGACAGGGCTGAGGTATAGTAGTGAGACTGATGAAATCCTACAGGGCTCTTGTGCTACGTCTGGTAAAGCAGGGAAGAGAAGAATCGTGGTGACCTCTCTGCTCTGCTCTTATTGCACGTGGGCTAAAGGGTTCTGTTCTGGAAAAGACTGTCTCAGTGGGAATTTACAAAATGAAATGCTCGCAACGAGGCAAATAGGAGGATAAAGAGCCTGGATGTCCTATATAGAACAGCTGAAGGGACAAGTGGTATTTGGCTTGAAGAGGAAAAGGCTGGTGGGATGGGAAGGAAGGGAATGAGGAATGACTTCAGGCCTTTAGAGGACCATGATGTATAACAAAATACGTTCACGCTGTGTTGCTCCAGAAGGTAGTTTTGGAACAAATGACTAAAAGTCACAGGAACATATTTTGACTTAAGAAAGATCCTTTGGAGCTAAGCACAAGAAGAGAAAAAGCTGCTTTAAGAGCTTTCTGCCCCTGGAATTATTGAAGGCAAAACTAACTGACGCATAGGCAGCAAAGTGATAGAGGGCTCAACATTCCTAAGACCAGGAGAGCCTGTGACAATCATAACCCACCAGATACGAGGGGAACTGGTTAAACAGTGACGTCCTTAACTGCTACTGCAGAGGAAGTAGGTGTGTTCAGTGGTGTTGCACAGACCGTTTCTGCATAATGAAGGGAATGCATTTTCATCTTTTATTTCAAGCCATATGTTACCCTTTTCGAACAAGGGAACCCAAGGCACACGGTTTATTGCCACAGCAGAGAATATTGAGGCTAGAGCCAGAGATTGCTGGCCTACAGAGAGGAGGCAGTTATTTAAAAGGCCAGCCCCAGCCCTGGAGCAGTGAGGCTGGAGGGCCTAGGGGCTGCCTCTAGCAGACCCATCTGTGGAAATCATCTGAGGAGACCTCAGTACCACAAGGGGATGCTTTACCAGGGTTCATGTGTTTTCATGAAGACTTAGTAACAGCGGTCCTCCCGGAAGCAAGCTGTGAGCTTGGACTTGCAGAGGGTGTGGTGAGGGCCCCGTGGGACACAGAAAAGGACCCCGTCTGGCAGTCTTCTGGGAATACTTGCAACTTCTGTTGAGGAGGATCATACGCTGCAAAATCTCTTCAATTGTTTGTGGCAGAAACATTAATGCGAAAACTTGCATTAGGTGGAAGAACACAGGCTTGTTGATTGGTTTGTTTTTAAATCTTTGGGGGGTAGGGGAGTGCTTATGGGAATTTTGAGCACTAGTGTTAATTTTCTTGTAACCCAGAATTGGACTTCAGTTTAGCCATCCTCTTTTTACCACGCCTCAGTTCTGGGATTCAGTCGCCCAGGACCTACCTTCTGCTCTCCTTTCCTGACAAGGTTTGCCCTGAAACCTTGGAGTGCTTTGTGAAGAAATGACACCCAAGAGGGAGTGGGACCATACTAATTACCTGTGGGCCCACCTAGGGGAGCTGTGACACTTCTATTTTTCTCACCCTTCTGAGGTGCCAAAGATCACTAATGAAGCCATAAAAGGAAATATGATATGTCAGTGACTCCTTTTTCAATGGTATATGGAAAGAGAAAACAAAAGAACCCAACCAAACAAAACCCTTTGTTGTTCTGAGCTCTTAACGGATATTTTGTCGCTGGTGATTGTTAATTACTGTCAGATAACACTTTAGGTGATTAATTGACCTTTCTTAGCCCAAACAATAAAGGCCATTTTACTAATACAGCAGAAAGCTGAGAGCACATTTCTGTTGCACTGCTATTTCTATCACTGGGTGATTCTTCACCTTGGCCCCTCTCCCCACTTGTCATTTCTGACCACACCTACTTGGAAAATAATTCTACAAATACCTCCTTCTCTTCATCATGGGTCCTCCCCAGAAGGCTTCAAATCTATTCGCAAGTACTTTTTTTTGGAGTCATTAAGACAGATTGTTTTACTCTGAAGACGAGTTGTTTGTTTAGTAAGTGAAAGAAACCTAGGAACAATGCACAAGCAGACACTATTTTTGTTCTGGTTTGTAAAATCATTCTGGGCAGCAGTTCAGCTCTTCTTTAAGCTGGGCATAGTAGACATTATGTCAGAGCCTGAATCTATTTTCCTGGTGATGCTAATATCTCACATGGAGTAGTTGCTATATGCAAAATGCTGTAAGAGATGAGAAAATGAATCATGTTGATTTGACCTTTCTGGAACTCACTATGTAGCCATGAAGACAGATATGTACGCAGAGTTTATGCGGGTTACCCAGGGTCCTCGCTCAGGCAGCCTGTGCTCTGACAGGGCTTCCCTTGTCAGGTAACTTCCTTGTCAGGAAGCCGCTAACTCCGCACATTGAGTGCCTGCCCTGGCCTTTCTCCTGAGCTCCTGGCTCAGATTTCCAACTGCTTCCCAGCTGTCCTGTAGGCATTTCCAGTGGAAAACACCTAACAGGGGACTCTCCATGTTCCCTTCAAATTCGCTCTTTCTCCCAATTTCTTTACCTCAATGAATGGTGCCGCCATTCACCTAGAGCCAGTTGTGTGTCTGAGACACCCCCTTTGCTTTAATATGCATTTGGATTTATTCCCCGGTCTAGTCACTCCTCAACGCTCCATTCCATCTCTGCCTTATTTCATCCTTTCCCATCCTCCATTATTTCTCACCTTGACTTTTGTAACAATCTCCTAACAGACTTTTTAATTCAGTCTCTGTCTCCTCCAATCCACTCTTCACCTTGCCTGCTGAAGAGTGATCTCTCAATGGAAAATCCGATTCCATTACTCTGTGGCTCTTTAAAATTCTTCAGTGATTCTGGACAAAGCACAACCTCCTTAACAGGGCGATCTGGCCGAGGCCAACCATGCGTATGGAACTTTCTGCGTTTCTGGTTTTGGCCTCTGTGCCTGGCCTCAGTGCGCTACTTCCCTACAACCCCCATTCTTCACTGCCCACCATCTGTGCCCTACCTCTTTCTCCCTTACCCACTCCTCTGCTGGATACCTTTCTCATGGAGAGTCACACTAAGTGTGGTCTCCCCATGAGCATTTTCTGAGTTCCCACATAGATTTTGCTGCGTACTGTGCCTGTTCCACCCTGGACTTACTTCTAGCGCAAAACCCTAGCAGCCCATGAATCTTACTTGTCATAGGTGTGACTTTCTTATCATCTGTAAAGTCCATTATCGTATGGTATTACTTGCAGGTTAATCCCCAGCACCCAGTACAGTACCTGCACCTAATGTGTTCAATTAACACATTACTACAGAGTAAATGATGGATTAACAATATCTTACAGGGGCCAGCTTTAGGGAAATTCTTAAATCGTAAAATTTTTTTTCTGTTCTTTTTTACTTCTCTTTTCTTGCTTCCAAGTTGAGGTATTTAATGCTTTTTTGCCAGTTACATATTGTTTCTGTACTCCCTGCCCCACATGCTGTGATAATAGCTGAAAAACAAAGAAAAAGAAAAAACTCCAACTCTATAAAAATCAGTATCAAATAATTGAATGTTTTATTTTAAAAGATACTATGGATACAGTATCTTAATTCAAAGGTGTTATGCGCTGAATATTTGTCCCACCCCCCATTCATATGTTGAAGTCCTAACCCCCAATGTGATGGTATTTGGAGATGAGGTCTTTGGAAGATAATTAGGGTAAGAAGAGGTTATGTGGGTGTGGTTCTCAGGATGGGATTGGTGCCCTTATAAGAAGAGATACCAGAGAGTTCTCCCCTCCCCCCTTACCCCATGCATGTGAGCACACAGTGAGATGTCTGCCACCTACAAGCCAAAAGAGGAGGCCTCAGAATGAAACCTACCTCGCCAGCACCTTAATCTTAGACTTCCTGGTTTCTAGAAATGTGAGAAACAAAATTCTGTTGTTTAAACCACTAGTATTTTATTATGGCAACCCTAGCTGAGTAAGGCAAAAGGGAATATTTTAATGGTAAAACTTCATGTGTTAGTGTAGACTGATGGGGAAATGTATTTTGCAATAGCTCATCTCTCTGTTCCCTTCCACAAATCACACCATCTAGAGAATTACCTTGAATTACTATAAAAATCTAATGTAATCTTACATAATATCTATTAGGATTATTAAATCTGGCCCAGTCTAAGAAACAAATTAAGTTCTCATAATTCTGAGTACATTTCTGGGATGGAATGTTTTGTGCTAGTATAAGAGCTGATCAGAGAACCATTTTCTCTTGAACAGGGTCAAGACGAAGAAAAATGTGTCCCAACGCCAGAAATATCCATGAAGTGATCTGATTTTGTAACTGCTGTTCCTAAGCTTGTGACTCTTGGCATATTGCACGGGATAGGTCTGATTTCTCTAATCATACCAAGAGATGATGAGCACTACTCTTAGCGTAACAGGAAATGGAAAATTGGCTGAAAAGAGACAGAGAAAGTTTGCAAATCACAGGATATAACCCTTCAATGCAGGTTATTATAAGGGAGGACTGGAAATGCTGCTCAGCTGTTTCTACTTCATATTCAGCTGTGGTGATGACAGTAACTTTATTTGTCATTTACATTGACCACCCCACCGTACTCCTGCCAAGAAAATGGCTTGGTAACAGGCACTGGGAGGGGAGAAAAGTGGGGCAAGATCTGAGATATCCTTTTGTGCTTCAGTGCGGGCCAATGTGGTATTCCAGAGCCAGCCAGAGGCCACAGGGGATCAGCACAGCTTCCTTGGAGCCACGATGAAGAAACATTCAGTACCAAATAAACAATCATCATCTCAACTTTTAGCTTGAAAGGGCAGATGTTTATGTCATTTTAGTGGCAGAGTCCAAATGACATCCATTGCTATTATTATCTTATTAGATCTTCCTTAGATTTGGAAAAGAATTCACCTCTCTGCAGTATATTTGTTTGGCTGAAGTGTGTTCCATGATTTTAGTATTGCTATGGAATAAGTACCCAAATAATGGCAATACATCTCACACAAACATGTATACCCGTTTATTATGATCTGTTTCAAGTAATCTCTATTAAACTGAAAATCATCAGGAATTACGTATCCTAACACTCAAGTCTCACTGGAAGTGATTCATTTTCCTCTGGTTCCTTTAAACCAGTGCTTATCAAACTATCCGTGGTGAAGGACCATTTAAAAAAATTTCTAATACTTTGTAGATCCACACTTTTGTAAAATGCAGTGAAAATGAATCATTAGAAAAAAAGACATACAAAATGCAAACATCAATTTTTTATTGTTAGATTCAGCCGACTTTGTCAAATTGCTGTCAAACTTTTTTAATGCGTGCTCTCTCTTTCTGTTCTTATCTGTCATTGACCTGTGACACATGGGCATGTGACCACACTTTGAGTAGTGTAGACCAATTATTAATATTAAGTAAACAGGCCCGTAGGACTTATCCTCCCTGTCCTCAGTGCAGAGGGCTCGTTATCTTATAATTGCTCAGAAGTTTCTGGTCTGTCAAAACCAGGGGGCTTTCATCTGGGTGCATAATCTCGGGATCCCCTCTTCTCATGGAAGGGCAGCCGGAGACACTGCTCCAGATAACTTGGGTCTCCTTCATGCTGGAACTGATTTAACCAGGCCGGCAATCTTGTAATGTCTATGAGCAGTGCCCTTAGGAAAATGTGGCGCAGGTGATGTAATGTCAGGTGCCTTTTATGCCAAATGACATCTTTTGTGTATTGAAGGCTCAGAATGAAAATCAAAACACACAGAAATGGTAAAAACAGCAAGAGTGAGTAGCTAAAGGTTATGGGGATTGATTGAGAGTGAGGCCTCACAGGAATGGGACAAAGGTCACAAGTAGCAGGAAATAGGGATCCCGGGAGCAGAGAAAGCAGCGATGAAAGAGAGCGTGAAAGGTCCCCGAGGAACACTTCTGTCTGGGGTGGGTTTTATT
This sequence comes from Rhinolophus sinicus, assembly GCF_057876585.1. Taxonomy (NCBI): domain Eukaryota; kingdom Metazoa; phylum Chordata; class Mammalia; order Chiroptera; family Rhinolophidae; genus Rhinolophus; species Rhinolophus sinicus. Next base: position 163,779,268 of record NC_142517.1, on the reverse strand, counting down.
AATAAGGATTTTAACACTTTTTAATAGTTCACCTCAGTGGTAGGAGAAAGAAATAGGGCCCAAGAACCTGACCCTCACCCATTACCTCAGAAAAAACATGGGTCTTAAGACAACAAAGTCATCTCCCGATTTTGGAAAATAAGAACAAGGCATATATTAGGATGACTCCTTTAAAACAAAAACAAAATGTCATTTATCAGATTATGGTATTCTTCACCATCCATCATTTAGTTGGAAAACTATTCTTTAATACTCTGGCTTTCAAGTTATTCAGCACATTTTCTTCTTAAGAATTCCAAATATTTTCATCTATATTATTTCATTTTATCCACATATCATTGTTGAGATATTATTATTCATTTACCTATTCAGTCAACAATTCTTTATAGAGGCTTTCTGTCCAGTGGTTAGCAATCTACAAATTGGGCAGGAGCCGTACAATTTCTCCTAGATTTGTGAGACTAGACTTAAAGAAAATATTCTTGATATTTTATATGTTTTTAAGATTTAAAAAAAACAAACCATTATGGGCTAAAGTGAAAACAATGAGACAATCTGTGCTCTTTCCGTATGAAAAAAACTGCTTGCTAGCTCCATCATAAGGACGCCTGTGAGGCTCACCCACAGGGAAGAACTTTTGAGTGTTTTTGAAGCAGTTTGTTAAATATGTGTTCATTATTGCTTTCCATTTGTTGTTAATGCAGGTCCCAGCAATGTAGGACCTGTCAGAATTAAGGATACTTTGGCTGAAATTTGATTTCCTGTTTGAGATTTTACCTATCCCCTGTGTATAAACTTGCCCCGATGCAGTGCATTTCCTCTGAGTCCTGTGAGATGACCACCTCCATGAAATGCTGGATGTGTTGGGTTCTCACCTGACTTAGAGATCTGAGAGCAGAATCTCCCACTGAAGAGTTTAAGTGAAGTTGAAATAAATGAACACAATTTTCTAGTCCACACAACACTAAATTGTTTTTTTGTATACAACTGATGCTCAGTATGTATACATTTATAATCATGGAGTGAACATTTTTATTTTTTGATTTCCTAAATCTACATCCCATTCCCGTGTTTGAGAAATTCCCTATCTTTGGAGGCCAAGGGAGAAGGAGGCCACCTCCCACTGAGATGCTGAAAATGCTGGATACTCTTTTGCTCCGTCTCCCTGGGGCTCAGCCCCTAAGACGCCCCTGCCTGTGATTTGGCATCCACAGGTAGGGGTGCAAAAAGCAGTAGTGGAGAAATCATCCTAGTGCAAAGGCTGGAGAAGGTTGGGGGAGGGGAGGCATCCGGCGTTTAATGGCTGTGGCAGAAGTGCCTTTGTTTGGTTGATTCTAAGTATCATTTTGATTATTGTCCTGGCTCTTACTGGACACACATCTTTCCTGTTTTCTGAGTGTGGTTTTACTGTCTCCTTTGTGATTCTGTGAGCTACTCAATACATTCCTTTCTGCTTAATCTGTAGGAGTTTGTCTCTGGTACTTGCAATTAAAAACCTCGACTGATACACTTTTACATACTGAAATTATGGGAACTTGATCATTGGTACAATGTGTATTGTACTCATCTCAAATCAATGGAAGGGACACTTGCTTTTAGAGCATTTTGTGGAAACTTTATGGCAATTCCTGAGACTTAGCTGTATCTTACCTACCACGGTAAGGTAGAGCTAGGTGAGTCCTGCCCAATGTGGGGCAGAGCAGGCTATTTGCATTATTCTGGGATGCTCATGCAGCCCATGCCTGGGTCCTCCATGAAATGCTGCTGCCCAGGGCCTCCACTAGTCCATTCAGTATCTCTGAGAATTAGAAGCAGGGTCTGTTCGTCCAAATGGGCACAGCCCCTTCTAGGATCACACTTGGCAGGTGGACCTGGTGCTGAATTTTTGTCTCCTTTTCCTTCTCGGTCAGGTGCAGGGCATAATCTGCACAACGGATGCTGTGACCCTCTGTCCTTCTCCGTCACGCCTCCAACGGTTCCCCAAAGGGGCTACAGATGTCGAAGACTTCCTAACCTGAGACTTCGGGAAGTTTATAATTAAGTTGCAAAGACAAGATAAAAACATACAGAATGGCTAAGTAACATTACTAACAGTTTAAGACACGAGAATAGGACTGTATTAGTCAGGGTTCTCCAGAGGAACAGAACCAATAGGGGATATCTATCTATCTATCTATCTATCTATCTATCTATCTATCTATCTATCTATGTGTTGATCCATCCACTCACTTATCTATCAATCAAGACATTTATTATAAGGAATTGGCTAATATAGTTGTCGAGGCTGAAAGTCCCAAGATCTGCAGGGTAAGTGGGCAAGCTTGAGACCTAGAAGACCTGATGATATAGTTCCTGTCCAAAGGCTGGCAGGCTCAAGACCCAGGAAGAGTGGATATTTCAGTTCAATCCAAGACAAGTCAGTGTTCCAGTTAGAAGGCCATCAGGCAGGAAGAATTCTCTCTTACAGAGGTGAGAGTCAGCCTTTTTGTTCTAGTCAGACCTTCAACTGATTGGATGAAGCTCAGTCACATTAAGGAGGGCAATCTGCTTTACTCTGTCTGCTATTCAAACGTTAATCTCATCCAAAAACACTCTAACAGAAACAGCAGGAATAATATTTGACCAATATCTGGGCATCATGTGACCCCAGTCAAGTTGACACATAAAATTCACCGTCACAAGGACATATCAAAGATTGTGCATAATTAATTACCCAATGAATTATGCATATAATACTCTGATGGAGATGTCTGAGGGAGGTGAGATAACTTCAGTCTGTAGTAGCCTTGGAATGCAGATAAGTGAAGACTGGTAAACTTGGGAACAGGAAACTGAAAGATAAAGCCCCAACACCTCATCAGGGAGTGCCTTCCTGGAACCTGGGGGAGGGGGAGAGGGAGGACCCAACCCCTTTCCAAAAGATAAAGCCCAAGCTTCGTAGCCTGGGTATAAAAGTCTTCACAATTGGAGCCAAATCCAGTCATGTTGGTGTCATTTCTAAGAGGGCGCTCTTTCTGAGCTATTCTACCAGTCCCTTCAATCCTTTAGCCAACATTTAGGAAGTCCTACTGTGTGCCAAAATAGTTGATTCCTGCTTCCTCCCACACTTCTTGTCTCTCACTCATGTTCTGTCTCCCTGGAATGAACGCTCTCTTTTCCTCTCAAATTCTTCTTTACCATGTAAGTCTTTTAAGATCCATCTTTACATGTAATCTCCATTTACCACCCTTGTTTTACTATAAACACTTCTTTTTCTGAAAATGAATAGTTATTTTTGGTGCAATTCATTTGAAAATAGTGGCAGATCAACTATTTTGTCTTGAAATATTATTAAAATGTTTTTTTCTTTGACTTTTTAAAAACACATTTATGTTTCTCTCATCTCTTCAACTGGATTATAAAATATAAGACCATGTTTTCTAGCATTTTGTTATCCCTTATGAATGCTTTCAAAATAAACATGAGATGTTTGTTGCTTACACTCAAAGTCTTAGCTAGTGATAATGACAAAAAGGGGCACCTTGTTGTACAGACGAGGTATACAGATTTGGAGTTGAGACACCTTTCCAACCAAGCAGGGACTGTTTGGGCGGCATTTTCTTCTGAAAAGAAAGACAGCTTGTTTAGTTGATCATAAAGGTGATTCCCAATTTAAATTCCTTGGGAAGAATGAGGAATAAATAAAAGGGAGTGGCTAGTAGGACACAGCCCTAGAAAGCAAGGCCTAATTGAAGCTCGCTCTGTAGTTCCTTTTAGAAGCCGCAGTTCTTAACTGCAAGAAATACATAAATGAGTTTCCGAAGGGGCTTTATGCCAACTTAAAGCCCAAGTATTGAGCAGAATAAAGGAAAGGAAGCACATTATCCTCCTTTTTGTATACAAGCAAACCACCAAGTTATCTGACATCTTTACAATTTCACTTAGAGGGCACCAATGATAACTCATTTCCTAATACTGGACACTTAAGTAGAAGCAGATTACTGTGCAAGAGTAGAGTAAACAGCATTGCTAATAAAGCCAAGAATCAATTTTTCATTTCCAACCCGATCACTAAACTTTTAACCGAAACTGCATGTGATACATTATAGGTGTCCTTAAATATCCATAAAATTGATTTGAACAAGTTGAATCAAACCCACAATTAGAGTGAAATTGGCAACACTAATATGTGTTAATGATAGGTGGGCCACCTAATTTTGAGAAATAGTAACGATTAGAATGCAGCTTTGAACATGTCTGTTGGACTTCTTAGTGAACTTAATCTTACTACTGATTTTAGCTCAGGTAACACATGTTTGGTAAAAGGAGCTCTTTCTTTGGGTTGTAAACTGAATATTCTGTTACTGCTCGAAACCAAACTACTCAATGGATTGTTTCCCAGCTAAAACAAGGATGAGCTGCCAACTTTAATGTGGTTAGTTGCACTTTCTCTACATAATCACTTGTGCCTACATTTCATTGGCCAAAGCAAGTCGCGTGGTTGCTTGGAAGGCCAATGGGAGGGGAGACCCATGATTCTCCCATGAGGAGGAGCATCACAAGTTACAATGGCCTAATGTGTGGGCTAGGGATGTAAGTCCTATCACAGGGAGGGCAAGAACATTTTTGAAATATTATAAAATCTACCATAAAACTAAGTCCATTTTTCCCACCAACCTTTCAAAAGCTCTTCAAGAAAAGACTTTTCTCAAGGCTAAAAATTCTCCATTCTTTTTGTTGTTCTCTATGACATAGTTTCAAGTTCCTTCCTATTCTCTGAGCGTACTTCACTTTGCCTGCACTATTTGCTGGACTGTTAAGCTTCATGACCACAGGGACTGTATCTGTTTTGTTCTTCACCAGATCCCCAAAGCCCAGCACAGAACCTAGCACCTAAAAGGCACTCAGTAAATGCGTATTGTGTGAATAAAATATTCCTATTATGTAAAATTTGTAACCTGATCGAAATATCACCACCCTTATTATAGATCTTGTACATCTTTTAATATAGTTTAGAATCATGTGTATGTGACTACATGACCCTATGAACTTATTCTGCTTCCATCATTGACTAAAACATTTTCTGTACTTGTTGTTTTTAAACTTTGTCTCCTCACATATTTATTGTTCGATTGGGTTTTTGAACATACATGCAGACCTTGACATTTACCTCCTTATAGTAACATGTTATTCTGTTTAGTTTATTATTCCAGCCTGTCAGTATTTTCTGGAATCCTAATTTAAGTCACCTAGTCTATTTAGTGTCTTCATAGGTATCATATGCAATCATATGTAAATTAGTTGAGTTTACCTTCCTGGCTTTGTTCAAGAAACTGAAAAAGGGGGAGCAGGAAACACCTTCCAAATGTTTTGTGGCACATTGTCTGAAAGGTCCTTCCAGTCTTCTATTAACGTGTTATAGGAAACTTAGTGTCCATGGGGTTGCCCAGACAAATAAGCGTGCAGGACCCCACAGGGCTGCAGGAGCTGGGCTCCAGGCTCCATCACTTAGAGCATACTGCCTAATATGTTTGAGCCCTGCTTTTCTCTTTGTATAATGGGGGATGGTGGGATTGGAGAGGGTAAGTTGGATCCATTACAGTAATGTATGTGAAATGCTTAGCTCTGTGTCCGGTTCCTGGTAGGTGCTAGAAACATGTTTCCTTCCTTTTCTGCTCCCTCGAGTATTCTGTTTGCAGTTCTTCTTGGATTTCTTTTCGAGAGGTTGAGAATTAGAAGGCAAATTTACTGAGTCCCTTGATTCAAGTATAGTCTCCACACCCAGAATACCCATTCTGGATGTTAGAATATAAGTGTAACTCCCAGTCCTTGAAGTATCCATTTATCAGTAGCCAGGAATCTTAGAAAAGTTTTGAAATTCATATATATATATATATATATATATATACACACACACACGTACATATATAATCCTAGGAATGTCTTCAGAAACAGCCCTGGATATTTACCTAGGAAAATTACTAACTCTAATGAGACTTTTGGGCTATACTTTTTCCTTTCCCTTCCTTTCCTTTTTTTTTTTTTTTTTTCTTTTTAAATCAGATTCTCCCATCTTATCATATTTTGCTCAGGCACATGCAAATTAGTTTGAGCTGGGTAACAGAGGGAAACACAAAAGAAATTTGGCTCTGAAAATCCACAATCTGGAAATTCCACTTGTAGCTAATAAAGAGGAGCTTAGATGAGATAAGAAAGGGCTCTGGAGATATCGGGATGTTTCCCTCTCATCTCTTGATCTTAAATGTCAAGTTCATTTTAACCTAAACTTCTGACACATTTTCACTAATGAAATACCTACATGTGTTTAGGACTGTTCTGGAGTGGTAAATTTATGGCTCAACCATTATTCCTCACGTTAGCTGGATGTGGAAGTATGCCCAAGTTTTAGTGCATCAAGGGCATTGTACTTCACTTTAAGTAATTTTTTATTTGTGCTGGGTTGGTTATTCAGGCATAGGCCTAGTGAAAGTCCTTCTTCTGCTCCGGCTCAAACCTCACAGCTGGGTCCAAGGACTCAGACCCACTCTGGGGCCCAGTGATAAAGGTGCTTTAAAACACTTTGGCAGAAAGCCCCAATATACAGCTTGAGACAAAGGTTGAAGCATTTTTTAGCTGAAAGGAAAGTACAGTAAATAAGAGGGCTGGACCTGGGATTACCCAGTAGAAAGGTTTCAGCTTGTAGGGAGTCATGTGGATGAGAAAGAAAGTAGAACGTGACTGGCTCTGGGCAACTGAGACACGTGCCTGTAGAGTGGGAAGCAATGTGTGGGCTTGCCAGACAAACCGACCTGACTAATGGGTGTCAATCCCAACTGCCTTCAAGATATCAGGCCTCAAATCTGTGCTATTTATCAGCCATTTCCTATTTTTCTGTGCCTAGTTTTATTTAGTATATTCAGTTTTCTTTTCTACATTTTACAATTAAGTCATCTGAGGTAATAGTGAATTATTTTCTCAGTATTACGATCCCTCTTGTGAGAAAAAACCACAGTAGGAAGAGCTACAGACCATGTCAAAAAATGTAAATCAGGTTACAATTGCTCAGAGCCATCACTTTATTATATGATAGTTGACCTTCATGAATTTGGACTCCAGGAACTCAAAATTTAGAAATGAGGCAGAGATCTCTCTAGTTTATCTTACATTTAAAGACAGAAAGGATCTGTGAAACAGAGAAATAATGGAAGCGGGCTTTCATATCAACCTCACTTGGGAAGGCATGCTGTTCCCAGTATTTTAGAAACAAAAATTTACTCAGAAATTTATTAATATGCTAATTAAAAGACATTGTCTATTCATCAGAATAAGTCTGTAAGCATCTTCTAATAATTTGTAAGCCTCTGTCTTTTACTGGGTATAATACTTTTTATTTTATAAGATATTTCTTTTAAAACATTCCTTAATGCAGACTAGGCTATCCCTCATTAGTCCAAATCATTAAATCTTTTATCTCACGCTAAAATGTCTCTTGAGGGGTTTATAGACAAAAGATATCTGGGATATGGCCTTTCCTTTTAAATGGAATATATTTCTGTACATAGAAATGGAATAAATATATTTGTTATAGAAATTATTCCAGAGAATTTAAGAGACTATATTAAGGAAAAGGCAACAAAAATGAGAAAAATAAAACAGAATGGGAAGTAACCCATGTCGAGGTGGTGAAATAAACCTGCTAGAAAGTTGGTGAGAAACCATATATCATACAGTATTTTGGTAATTTAAGAATGTACTAGTGAGAGGGAAATAAACTACCAGATGAGAATGAGAAGAACAGTGTCCTTAATAGGACCGTCAGTTGAAGTGAATTTTAGGGGAAAGTATTTAGTCACATACCTGGCTGTTCCCTGAGATATCACATTGCAGACTCCATTTTCATCTTGAGCAATGGAGTGCAGACGAATGTTTTGGATAGTGGCAAGGGAATGAGAGGATTATATAAAGTGGTGCTGTTGCAAATCTCAGTGCAGAGGAGATGTGTTCCAGTTGTCCAGCTTCCATTCTGGAGATCAGAAAAAGTAAAGATGACTTCATTACCCAAGTGCTCAAGTCAATGCAAAATGTTGGATAGGCTGACAGACGTCAACGCCCTCTCTTCCTTGCTGGATGAATAGTGAACCACATGTGATAAAATCAGAACCAGATGGCTCTAAAACGAATGCCTTCACTCCTCTATTCCAATGTGTGTGTGTGTGTGTTTGTGTGTGTGTGTGTATTTGTGTATTCATGTATATGAAGATATAGCCATGGTTGTACCATAACACATATGGAAGAAGCACCATTTTATTTTTTATTATGTAAAATTTCAAATGTACATAAAGTAAACAGAATATCATATTTCCATGAAAATAAGACCTAGCCGGACCATCAGTTCTAATGCATCTTTTGGAGCAAAAATTAATGTAAGACCCAGTCTTATTTTAATATAAGACCTGATCTTTATAATATAATATAACATAATATATAATATAATATAATATAATATAATGTAATATAATACCAGGTTTTATTTTAATATAAGACTGGGTCTTATATTAATTTTTGCTCCAAAAGATGCATTAGAGCTGATGGTCCGGCTAGGTCTTATTTTCGGGGAAACACGATAGTAGAATAAATAAACTCCCATGTACTAATCATTTAGCTTCAATCATTACATCATTCTGCCCTTCTTGCTTCATATCCACCTCTACTTGTTCCCTGTCCTTTATTTCATTATTTTTAAGTTTTTTGAGATACAATTTACATACATCAAAAAGTTTTAACTGTATAGTTTTGAAAAATGCACATCATTTCATTTTAAGCCCCATGGTTTTCTACAGGAATCTAAAGCAAGACTAAAGACTGAACTACTTGGATCCTACTTTAATGTCAGAATGGCCAACTCAGTGCCAATGGCTTGGATTACACAGTAGTATATGTGTTGAAGGGATGGTAGATTAAGGAGGGATAAAAATAACTATATATCCTAAAAATATCTGAGGAGCAGAAGAGGAAGGAAATGTGCCCTGCAAGTAAAGGAGTTGTGCTTGGAATGGTCTATGAAGTAAGAGAGGCAAGCCACAAGAGAGAGTAGACATTTCGTAACTTCATGGACTCCAGGAGAAAAAGAAGAGACTTCCTACTTTTCAACTTTCGGACATTAGAGGAATCCCAAAACTGGATGGAAAAGATTACCTTGACCATCTGTGTTTTAAAGCTTCTCCACAACCTGTTGAAAGGGCCTGGAATGGAATTTTGCTCTTGCCTGACACAGAGCCTTCAGGGCACATACCCCCCTCCTTCCTACAACCCAACTCCTTTGTCATGGGCATCCTGCTTATTCCCAGCAGGACTCCCTGACCTGGTCATGCTTTTGAGCATTATTGATTTTCCTGTTGCCTCTCAAATCTCGTAGCATTTGGGGAAGATAAGGCACTGGCAGATGCATAGTCCAGGAGAAGGTCGTATGCTCTCTCTCAGGGTGCTTTCTCCCTATGCCCCTTCTCAAAGTTTCTTCCTGCACTAATTCCACTTTTAGGGCAGTTGTCTAACCTGCAAGACCCACTCCTCTTTTCTGCACAGTGCCGCCAAAGCAAACTCCCAGGGGGAATGCATCAATATGCTGTATCTTTTCCTGGTGGATTCCACCACCCTCAGTTTTTTCTCTGGATCTCATCTATATTTGCCAGGTGGTTTCTTTGTCTTAGCTGCAAGACTATTCTGGTGATTAGATCTCAGTGCTGTAGCTTGGAACTATACTCTGAAATGTATTCCAGATGGCCTCTCAACTGCTAATCTTTAGCCTTTACCCAGTCCCATTTGGTTCTGGACTGGTGGTGTGGGCCAAAAACCAGGTTCAGCAATAGCTTCTTGCTTGATGGTGGGCAAAGGCAAGAAAGTTTGAGCAAATGACTCTAAATTAGTATAGCAGGTTTAAGGGCAAGAGAAAAGACCATTTTTCTGATAGAATAATTTTAGAGTTCTTTTTCTTATCGACATCTGGTCCCCATGTCTGTTGGTGTCCCTGAAAGGAACATGGTATGGTAAATCTCTAATATAATGCACCTGATTTTCTCTTTTGTGCACTGAACGTAAAGTCAAGTTCAGAGACTCTATTCTATTTTCCTCATGGTGGTACTTTGCTTTGTAGCTGGAGGAAAAATGAGCTTTAATGTATTTGGGTGGGGGGATGTGAAGGAGCAATATCGATCAATGAGTTGTTATTCATTTTAAAAATTCTTTTCTATAAGGTCATACATTTGGTTAAAACTATTAGATTTAACACAAAGACCTAATCATAGCACCTAAGCAGAATTTTGGAGGCTAACCACAACTAGTAGAAATGTATTTAGAACAATGGTTTTCTTCAATAAACTCTCACTTAGCAACTTAAATTTTAAAAATTTACTTAGAGAGTATATATGTATCTGTACATTGTATATAATGCACAACTACACAGATATTCTTAGAAAAATGAGTCCTTTATTTTTGTATTCTTCCAAAATTTTCCAAGAATTGCAGGATTTGGTAAGTCAGTGTTCATTTTACTAATGTACTTTTACGTTTTTGTCTTTGATTTTTTTTTTTCTTCTCCTCACCCCCTTCCTAGTCTTTGACTTTCTAGATAAGAAAACCCAATATTTCTTGGTTTGTTACCACATAGAAACTCCTCTAGACCCTTGGCCTGTTTTAAAGAAAAGTCTGGCATGTTTCTTTGCTCTATTATTCTTTCTTACGCTCATTGAGTAATCCTGAGTTTGTGTTTGTTCTTAGTCTCCTTTCCTTCTCTCTACTTCAAAGGTGCAATCAGATCTTCGCTAAACTTAAAATACATCTTTTTTAGTACTCAAGTGATACTTATCATCTTACATTTTTTTAATACTGCTTGCATGTTCCTCCTTTTTCCCTCTGCAAGTATTAATTTTAATGGGTCTTAAACTTCTTTAGTTTTCATGATCTTTGTCTCCTCCTTAAAAAACAAAACAAAACTAGTGCCCACTGACTGCGGGCGGTTTGATTTCTGATGGATTTACTTTATATAAACACACAGTACTGAAACATTTTTGAATTGTTTATGAAATCCATGTCCAGATTAAAAAAATAATAATAAATTTGCCAGCCGTGTGCCTTTAAAGATTGGCTTTGTTTATTCCTTTCCGCAGCTGAGGACCATTGTGAGTTTAGTTTGAATTCATGGAAGCAAATGAGCCTTTAATGTAAAACTATGTCGTTTGGAACTGAGCTTCTTACACACACTTCAGGTGCAAAAATGCAAACTGATAGAAGCCTGGCATTGGTGTAATTGCTGGAGGTAGGATTGCTGAGCTAGCTGAAGGCTGAGGCTCCAAATATTCCATGACTAAACTAATTCCTCCTTTATTTTTACCTGAATTTCTTTTTTCCTGCTGGTCACTAAAGCCATTTTCATAATGAGCAGTGACACCTATAACCTGTATATTTATAGGTTACATCTGAATCTCTATCCACGTCATCGTTAACAGCAGAGTAGAGTAAATATATACAGGTAGCGTTAAAATAAGTTTCAGGCAATCAAATCTTTGCCCAACTTCAACAGTAGCAAAAAATATAATTGCTGTGCTTTTAGTTTAGCAATATCTGTGCAAGTGTGTGCAAAAGTCATGATTAAAGTCTTGAATCTCTCCATCTTTGAGGATTTTTCTCGCAGACATTCTGCAGATCTGGTTAGCAAGAAGAATCTCTATATCCAGCCATGTTGTATTCAGTAAAAGCTGCTTTCCTCCTGCAAGACTTCTCACGTTTTCTGGAAGAAAATTGTTAGGGGAAGTTGGGGGGGGGGGGGGTCTTGATGTTGTTGCAGTGGAAATAGGTCTTCTTGTCCTCTAAAGAAAAGAGCCTTGCCACTCAGGGTGACCTGCAAGCCTGGGATGGTGCAAGGAAACTCCAGTTTCTCTCATGGCGTGGATCATGAAGACACCCCTTCTAAGAGACATGCCATGACTGAGGATGTGCCTGCTGCCTCATCCTATGCGCAGAATCCATCCTTAAAGGAAACAAGGGATACTTTTGCTAGCACAACATCCCTCTCTTTTTTTCTTCTGAATAAAAAAAGTGGAGGACACTGGAAAGAGTGCCATCCTGTGTTCCTTTTCTTTAAATATTATACCCTGGATAAATTGTTCAAGAACAATTGATCTGTTCAAGAACAATTTACCTTTAACCCTTCACCCTCAGATGCTGTCAGCTTCAAGGTCAGGTTTAGCTGAAGTTATCAGCTCTAGACATGTGATTCAGACAAGTCCAAGCTACACGGAGCAATCTCGGCTATTGTTCTTATTCTGCCTTTGTGAATTTGGGAGGTGCTATAAAATCCGAGCAGGAACTGGGCTGTGGGAAGCTGGCACCTCCCTTTCATTCGGCCCGATTTTCCACAGAAGAACAAAGTCCGGCAGGGACCTGGTTAACAGCGTGTGAGGCAGTTGTTTACTTTCATTCATGTTTCATTAACTTCTCTGAGCGCGGTGTCCAGTATCTTTTACTACGATTTGTGTCATTTGTTACTACTGCCCTGGGTATAAACTTGATACAGACTTTGATTATGTTTATGGGCCTGAGCCTCTCAGGACTATAGTATTCAAAAGTCGCTGGCCTTCTTCCAGAAGTTTGTTTTATAAACTTCACAATGATATGAAACGAGCTCCCAGAAAACCAAAGTCTTCTTGTCAAACAACTGTGTCAGGTCTTTTGCTCGCTCTTGCTTTTCTCTGAACAGCAGATACCAGTGGATGGTGGATCTTCTCAGGTGGGGGGTCCAAGGAAAATCCCATGTGATTGACAGAGGCCCATGTAGGGTCACTCAGGTCAGACTTGACATACGATCAGGTGAAAATTCAGCTCCAGAAACTTGGAGAAGACCTCAGCTCCGGAAACCATTTTTAAAGAAAATTAAACTTTCTAAAATGGTTTAAACACATGTTTTTAATACTTGTTAAATGTCTTTTTCTTTCTGGAAAAGACATGCTTCAAGAAAATGAAGAAAAAGATAAATATTTGGCAAACTAATCTTTTCTGCAAATGCTCCTGGGTAAAAGAAAATGAAAATTGTACATACTACCAGACTGGGCTCTGTTCTACACCTGCGTTTTGTTTTTCTTTCTTCTCTCTTTATTGTGTATGCAATAGTTTGCTTCACATGATTTCTTAATTAAATATTTAACAGCACATAACAGTGGAGGTTGGGTGATGTTAGGCTGTGTTCTATTGCAGTAGCTTAATGTGTGTATTTATACTTTGTTGTAGCATTTTAAAGCACACGGAGGTCTCCCGTCCATGTAGAGACCGGAGTGCATCTCACAGATGCACTTCAGTCTCTGTTAGCTCAGGATCCAACCTATTGCAGTGCTAAAAAGCAAGCCCCAATGTGTCCCATTTCAACTGCTTCTCTAGGGCCGAGCTCCCTTTTGCTTAGTGGGAAAGGAGACTTTGTTGCTTTGTTGTTCCATTTAATTTTAATACATTTTTATTAAATTTATTGGGGTGACATTGATTAGTACAATTATATAGGTTTTAAGTGTACATTTCTATAGTATATCATCTGTATGTTGCATTGTGTGCTCACCACCCAGAGTCAGTTCTCTTTCCATCACCATATATTTGATCCCCGTTTCCCTCTTCTACCACCCCCACCCCCTTCCCCTTTGGTAACGACTAAACTATTGTCTGTGTCTATGAGTTTTTGTTTCTTTGTTTGTCTTGTTCATTTGTTGCTTTCGGTTTTATATCTCACATATGAACGTAGTCATATAGTTCTCAAAATTTTCTGTCTGACTTATTTCACTTAGCATGATAATTTCAAGATCCATCCATGTTGTTGCAAATGGCACTATTTCATCTCTTCTTATGGCTGAATAATATTCCATTGTGTGTATATATATATGTATATATATGTATGTGTATATATATACATATATATATATATATATATATATATATATATCCTACATATGATATATCTCACATATATCACATCTTCTTTATCCAATCATCTATCAAAGGACATTTTCATTGTTTCCATGTCTTGGCCACTGTGAATAAAGCTGAAATAAACATAGGGGTACATATATATTTACATATAAATGTTTTCAGATTTTTTTGGGTAGATGCCCAGAAGAGGAATTACTGGGTCATATGGTAATTCTATTCTTAATTTTTTGAGGAGCCTCCATACTGTTTTCCATAGTGGCTGTGCCAATTTACATTCCCACCAGCAGTGTTTGAGGTTTCCTTTTCCTCCACAGTCTCTCCAATACTTGTTATTACTTGTCTTGTTGTAATAGCCATTCTAATTGGTGTGAGGTGATATCTCATTGTGGTTTTGATTTGCATTTTCCTCTAGTGAAGTTAAGCATTTTTTCATGTATCTGTTGGCAGTTTGTATGTCTTCTTGGGAAAAGTGTCTGTTCATGTCCTCTGCTCATTTTTTAATTGGATTGTTTGTTTTTTTGTTGTTGAGGTGTATGAGTTCTTTATATATTTTGGATATTAGCCCTTTAGCGGAGGTGTTGTCTATAAACATCTTCTCCCATTTGGTTGGTTGCCTCTTTGTTTTGTTGATGGTTTCTTTTGCTGTGCAGAAGCTTTTTAGTATGATATAGTATGATTCCTTTATTTTTTATTTTATTTCCCTTGCCTTTGAGGTCAAATTCTAAAATCCTCTTTGAACCCAAGGTCCATAAATTTAGTACGTATACTTTCTTCTATATAATTAATTGTTTCAAGTCTTATGTTTAGGTCTTTGATCCATTTTGAATTAATTTTGGTATATGGTGACACATAACAGTCGAATTTTAATCTTGCACATGACTTTCCAACTTTCCCAGTACCATTTATTGAAGAGGCTTTCTTTTCTCCATTGTAAGTTTTTGGCTCCTTTGTTGAAAATTGTCTGCCCATATATATGTGGGTTTATTTCTGGGTTCTCAATTCTATTCCATTGGTTTGTGTGTCTGATTATTCTGCCAATACCATGCTGTTTTGATTTTTGTCACTTTGTAGTACAATTTGAAGTCAGGGAGTGTGATGCCTCCAGCCTTGTTTTTTTTTCTTAGGATTGCTTTGGCTATTTGGGGTCCTTTGTGATTCCTTGCAAATCTGATGGGTTTTATTGTTCTAGTTCTTTAAAAAATGGGATTGGGATTTTGATGGGGATTGCATTAAAATTAAATCTTATATTGCTTTGGGTAATATGACCATTTTAACTATGTTGATTCTTTCAATCCATGAACACAGAATATCTTTCCTTTTTTTTTTTTTTTGTCTTCAATTTATTTTTAAATTGTCTTATGTAGTTTTCAGTGTATAAGTCCTTCAAGTTTATTCTTAGGTGTTTTATTCTTTTTGTTGCAATTGCAAAAGGAATTTTTTTTTCATTTTCTGAAATTTCATTGTTAGTATATAGGAATGCAATGGATTTTTGTACACTGATTTTGTACCTGCAAATTTACTGTATTTGTTTAATTGTTTCTAATCGTTTTTTGGTGTTTCTTTAGGATTTTCTACATAAAGCACCAGGCAAAAAGTGACAATTTAACTTCTTCATTCCCAGTTTGGATGCCTTTCATTTCTTTCTCTTGCTTGATTGCTCTGGCAAGGACTTCCAACACTATGTTGAATAACAGTGGTGACAGGGGGTCATCCCTGTCTTGTTCCTGATTTTACAGGAAAAATTTTCAGTCTTTCACCATCGAGGATGATATTAGCTGAGGGTTTGTCAAATATAACCTTTACAATGTTGAGGTACTTTCCTTCTATACCTATTTTATTAAGTGTTTTAGTCATAAATGGATGTTGTATCTTATCAAATGCTTTTTATGCATCTATTGATTTAATCATATGATTTTTATTCTTCACTTTATGTGATGTATCACATTGATCAATTTGCATATGTTGAACCATCCTTGTGCCCCTGGAATGAACCCCGTTTGATCGTGATATATAATCTTTTTAATGTATTGTTATATTTGATTTGCTAGTATTTTGTTTAGGATTTTTCCATCCGTATTCTTCACATATTGGTCTGTAGTTTTCTTTTTTGTGTGTTATTCTTACCAGGTTTTGATGCTATCAGGGTAATGTTGGCCACATAAAATGAGTTAGGAAGTATTGCCTCTTCTGCAATTTTTTGGAAGAATTTGAGGATGACAGGTATTAAATCATCTTTGAATGTTTGGTAGAATTCCCTAGTGAAGCCATCTGGTCCTGGACTTTTGCTTTTGGGGAGGTTTTGGATGATTGTTGCAATTTCCTTACTACTGATCAGTCTATTTAGATTTTCCAGTTCTTCGTAATTCAGTCTAGGAAACTTATATATTTCTAAGAACTTGTACATTTCTTCTACTGTGTTCCCCCCAAAATAAGATCTACCCTGAAAATAAGCCCCAGTTAATATCGTCAGCCAGATGAATGCATTTAGTACATTATGATGATGTTCCAGAAGAAGATGACATGACTGTATTTGAATAAATGTAGATTGTTGTACATGAAAAAATAAGACATCCCCTGAAAATACGCCCTAATGTGTCTTTTGGAGCAAAAATTAATATAAGATCTGGTCTTATTTTCAGTTATAATATGGTATAAGATCCGGTCTTATTTTGGGGGAAACACGGGAGGTTATTGAATTTGGTGGCATATAGTCCTTTGCAGTATTCTTGTATGATCCTTTGTATTTCTGTGCTATCCATCATAACTTCTCTTTCACTTCAGATTTTGTTTGTTTTTGTCCTTTCTCTTTTTTCCTTAGTGAGTTTAGCCAGGGGTTTGTCAATTTTATTAATCTGTTCAAAGAACCAGCTCTTTGTTGCATTAATTTTTTCTATTATCTTTTGTACTCTATTTCATTCAATTCTGCTCTAATGTTTATTATTACCATCCTTCTGCTGACTTTGGGTTTCATTTGTTCTTCCTTTTCTAGTCTTTAGGATGCTTATTTGGGATTTTTCTTATTTCTTGAAAAAGACTTTTAATCATATGAATTTCCCTCTTAATACTGTTTTCACAGCATCCCAATACTTTTGATATGATGTATTTTTATTCTCATTTGTTTCTATGTATCTTTTTTTTTCCTCTCTTTTTTTTTTATTTTTATTGGGGAACAGTGTGTACTTCCAGGCCTCTTTTCCAAGTCAAGTTATTGTCCTTTCAATCTTATTTGTGGAGGGTGCCGTTCAGCTTCAAGTTGTTGTCCTTTCAGTCTTAGTTGTGGAGGGCGCAGCTCAGCTCCAGGTCCAGTTGCCGTTGCTAGTTGCAGGGGGAACAGCCCACCATCCCTTGCGGGAGTTGAACCGGCAACCTTGTGGTTGAGAGGATGCGCTCCAACCAACTGAGCCATCCGGGAGCTCAGCGGCAGCTCAGGTCAAGGTGCCGTGTTCAATCTTAGTTGTAGGGGGCACTGCCCACCATCCCTTGCGGGACTCGAGGAATTGAACTGGCAACCTTGTGGTTGAGAGCCCACTGGCCCATGTGGGAATCGAACTGGCAGCCTTCGGAGTTAGGAGCATGGAGCTCTAACGGCCTGAGCCACCGGGCCGGCCCCTCTATGTATCTTTTGAGCTCTCCTTTTATTTCTTCTTTGACCCAGTCATTTTTTAGTAGCATGTTGTTTAATCTCCACATATTTGTGGTTTTTCCCACTTTCTTTTTGCAGTTGGTCTCCAGTTTCAAAGCCTTGTGGTCAGAGAATATGCTTTGTATGATTTTAATCTTCTTAAATTTGCTGAGGTTAGTTTTAATGTCCCAACATGTGGTCTATGCTTGAGAATGTTCCGTGTGCACTAGAAAAGAATGTATAGACTGATGTTCTAGAATGAAGTGTTCTGTAAATGTCAATTATGTGCATTTGGTCTAATTTAAGACTGATATTTCCTTATTGATTTTCTGTTTGGATGATCTATCCATAGCTGTCACTGGCATATTTAGTTCCCCTACTATAATTGTGCTTTTGTTGCTTTCTCCCTTTAGTTCTGTTAGTAGTTGCTTTACATATTTTGGTGTTCCCTGATTGGGAGCATATATATTGATAAGTGTTATATCTTCTTGTTGTATTGTCCCCTTTATCATTATGAAATGTCCATCTTTGCCTCTTGTTACTTTTTTAATCCTGAAGTCTGTTTCATCAGATACAAGTATGCCGCACCTGATTTTCTCTGGATACCATTTGCTTGGAGTGTCAATTTCCACCCTTTCACTTTGAGTCTGTGTTTGTCCTTGTAGCTGAGATGTGTCTCTTAGAGGCAGCATATGGTTGGGTTTTGGTTTTTGATCCAATCTACTACTCTATGCTTTCTTTTTTTTTTTTTTTTTTGGTGAGTTCAATCCATTTACATTTAAGGTGATTATTGATATATGAGGATTTCTTATAGCCAATTTATCTTTTGTTTTTGGTAGCTCAGTGTCTCAATTGTTTCTTTGCCTTTTTGTTTCTGTCTGTTATCTTAGTTTGGTGGTATTCTCTGATTTTTTTCCTCTGTTTCCTCTCTTTTAATGTTATGTGTCTCAGTTCTGGATTGTTCTTTTTGAGAGATTACATTAAGTTTGTGTAAAATAAAATTTCATATATACAGTAGTCCTTTTTCTTCAGCATGCGTCTTATCTCCATTCCCTTTTGCAAATTCAGACCTTTACTCCCTCCCCTTTTATGTTTTTGTTATCACAAATTATCTACATTTATGCTGTGATTTCATTTTTGAGTTGCAGTAGTATACTGTCTTTTTCTTTTTTTAATGTTTTTATCTTCTTTACCCTTTATGTTGTGTTTAAGTGTGTAAGTTTAAGTGTATTCTGTGTAGGGGTTGCCATTTCCTGCTTCTGTCTGTCTGTTAGTAATCTTACTCATGGTTTTGTATCCTTTTGTCTTTCTGTTTCAGATAGAATGACCTTCAGTATTTCCTGTAATGCAGGCCTTGTGGTGGAAAATTCTCTCAGCATCTGTATATCTGGAAAAGTCTTTATTCCTCCTTCATATCTAAAGGATAACTTTGCTGGATATAGTATTCTTGGCTGGTAATTTCTATCTTTCAATAATCGGGATATTTGATTCTACTCCTCCTGGCTTGTCGAGTTTCTGCTGAACAGTCTGATGATTATCTAATGGAATTTCCTTTGTAGGTTACCATCTTTTCCCTGGTTGACTTGAGAATTCATTCTTTGTCATTAATTTTTGACATTTTAATATAATGTGCCTTGAAGATGGTCTTTTTGTATTGAGATAATTAGGTGTACTGTTTGCTGCTTTGATTCGAGGATCCGGTTCT